>NW_023596136.1:8100236-8167286 GCF_011947565.3 Pollicipes pollicipes | reverse complement strand
CTCTCTCTCTCCTCTCTCTCCTCTCTCTTCTCTCTCTTCTCTCTCTTCTCTCTCTCCTCTCCTCTCTCTCTCTCTCTCTCTCTCTCTCTCTCTATCTCTCTCTCTCTCTCTTCTCTCTCTCTCTCTCTCTCTCTTCTCTCTCTCTCTCTCTCTCTCTCTCTTCTCTCTCTCTCTCTCTCTCTCTCTCCACATGCATAGATTGTATGCCAGTGTGTCAGGGTAGTTTACCAGTCAGTCGCAGCCAGTATGTCAGGACAGTCCGTTAGTCTTTCGGACCATCGGCTAGCATGATGCCACCCATCTCACAGGGCACGAGGCTCTGCACCATAACCCTGCCGCGTCGGCTCCCTCGGTGCAGCGCTGCATGGTCGGGGCGATAGCCAGTGGGAGGCGACAGGGAGTGTTGTGCATAGATTTGAATGTGCCCCGTAGTTGTAATTGCTGCGTTTCTAACATAAGGTCAACCTTTCTGATGCTGTGTAGAGAGCTAATGTTTATTCGTACAAGATTTCATAGGTATATATATATATATATATATATATATATATATATATATATATATATATATATATATATATATATATCTGTATATATATATATATATCTGTATATATATATATATCAGATATATATATATATATCTGTATATATATATATATCAGATATATATATATATATATATATATATATATATATATATATATATATATATATAATCGTAGCATAGACACTGTTGCGCAAAAAGCAAGAGATGGCAAGGAGCATAAGCGTGGCAATTCTCAATCGAATTAAAAAGAGGCAACATATGCATATTTCTATGGAGGTAAACCAAACATGACAAAATCAAATTACTTGCATGCAATACACAGCACGTTTGCCGAAGCAGCCACAGCCGCATGGTGCGATTTCTGTGCGTGCCGCCATCAGCTGGTAGGCCACGTCAAAATTGCTATCGGGTTCAGACTGCAGAAACCTGCAAGAAGCTGATAGCCAGGTCATAGTTCGGTTCTTCATCCAGCATATTTGTGTCTCCTGTTTCCTAACAAAGCTGAGGGGCGCTATCTCTTCAGCGCCTTACTGTTGGTTGTCGGCACAGGCGGATGCAGTCAACTTTCCACTCATCTTGCAGAAAACATATGCACACAACTGTTATGTAGCACCAATGATAATCCAGGTCGCCCTACCCATCGGGCACGGCAATCGTATTGCGAGTCTCCTATTTGGCTGCCTGGGATGCGCTTCTCGCTCAGTGAATGTCAAAAGAGCTCTGCCGTAGAGCTGATAAAGATGAGATGCAAATGAAACGCGTGTTCAAAACACGCAGGACGCATATTGAGGAGGGGACAACCTCACGGTATGCAGCCAGTTGTCCGATGTGAAACGGTTACAGATCGTTGGCAGATAGAGCGCGCCCGCGGCCTGAATGGATAATGCAGTTGAGCGAATCGCACCTGGAATTCATTACGAGAGAGTGTTTGTCACGCCAGGCCATATGGCTAATCTATTGGAAGCAAGCTTGGTAGCCGTCTGGCTTAATTGAGTGGAAGATCGACGGATGCTGGTTTATTGGATCGATTCCCGGCACCGCGCGCTGGCGTAATAATACATTATGGATCGGCATCTCGTGAGGTTCGTTGCCGTGGGGACCCGACAGCGTGGAAGGCCATTGACAGAATGACAGCGATCCACAACGTCGCGGAGTTTCTTCGCACTTAGCGCTTGCTGATCTCGCCTGCTCTTGACTCGTAGAAGCACGTGGGCAGGAGTAAGCTCCTACTCGCGCGTGGGTGCCTTCCAGTCACCTTGAAAAGCCAGCTGGGTGCCCGCGCCTCTCTCGTCAGCACGCTATGCAGCGCCAAGTATGTTCAGCGCGCCGAGATCATGCGAATGGTCTGAACGTTTGGCGGCTCAAGCAGGACGAGACCGACGATCGCTGCTAACTAGGATGTGGAGCTGTTAACAGCTCTACTTGCAAAGCCGGTCATGCAAAACAAAACCCGGCGCGACACTATTTGGCCTGTGCAACGTTGTGTTTGCAGGCCGATGTGCGCCGGCCGAAACCGCACCTGTCGGTGTGATGGTCGCTATATTTATTTGCGTCGCGTAGCGTTGCGCAAGCCAGCAAAATAGGTCGCATGGCTTATGCTGTTGCACCGTGGATCTCTTCCACATGACCTGGCGACGTGAAACGATCATGACTAGGCGCAACTGACATGTGATTTCACAACATAAAAAGCCTGATCCTGCAACTTGCAGAACACGTCTGTCGCTCTCAATGTCAAGGAAAAGCAGATTGCCATGCTCTTTAATAACTCTTGAGCGCCACAAAGGCAGATTGATCCCCTGTGATGTGTTTCATACGCTACTAGCATTCAGAATAGCATTGCTCTCTCAATACTTTCGTTGCTGCCGCCAGGGACATGCACAATCTTTCAGAATGTTACCGTTACATGAATAACAAAACCTGCACGGTGGCGTAGGCCGCCAGGTTGGTCAGATGGCCGCGCAGCCTCTCATCAGTCCATCTCAATAGATGGCGCTGACAATCGCTGCCTCTTGGTCATGCAGCGTCAGCATTATGTTCAGTACATCAGAATGCGCGACAAAACTTATTTTGGTGGCAGTGTGGTGAAAAATAGGTGTAAATCATTATGTCGACGTTTTCTGGCTGCATGGAGAGCACGGCATTGATAACTGGGTACATTTCAAATATAAGTACTAATATGGTTATGCATGCGATGAGATCGAGGCGCATTGCAGATGCTTCAAGACACGAGCCGAAAGCCTCTCTCGATCCGTCTGTTGTTGCGTTCTCGTGGATGTCATGGTCTGAGCTATGGCTGGCCCTGGGCCCGCCTCACAGCGTCCCTCTTGGCCGTGACCTGGCGCACCTGGTTCGGCCCGCGGGATGGACGGGCTCACCCATTCATGGCGTTCCCGCCAGAGCACGGCACTTTCGTATGGGCGAACGCGCAAGAGCAGACTAGTGGCGCAGTGTTGCGCTTCATTCATGGCCAGGCAGACCGTTCCCAGCCCCTTTGTCAAGTAAATCCCTCCCAGTCCACTCGTGTTCGGCCCAACACAGCTTAGGCAGGTCCAGCCCGCCCCTGATCAGACAGATCCAGCCTGTTCATAATCGGGCAGGTCCAGTCTCGTTTTGGCCAGGTAGATCCAATTCACCCGTGATCAGGCAAATCCAGCCCACTCGTGATCGGATAGATCCAGTCCGCCCGTGATCGGGTGGATCCAGTCCACTCGTGATCAGGCAGACTCAGTCCGACTTCAATCAGGCGGATCCAGTCCACCTGTGATCGAGCCAATCAAGTCCGGCCGTGATAAGGTAGATCCAGCGTACGGATAATCAGGCAGACTCCTGCCAGGCGTCCGCTCGGTCCGGCCGTGATAAGGTAGATCCAGTGTACGGATAATCAGGCAGATGCCTGCCAAACGTCCGCTCGGTCCGGCCGTGATAAGGTAGATCCAGTGTACGGATAATCAGGCAGATGCCTGCCAGACGTCCGCTCGGTCCGGCCGCTCCACTAACGGTACGGCGCGGCCTCCGCAGCGACGCTCACCGCCTGACGCACCCACCTGGTCACGTGACCCACTCCTCCTCCAGCCGGCCGACATGGCTGTCGGTCCCGCGAGCGGCGCACTGGACCAGTCTGGGACGGCTGGAGCCGGCGCGGCTCCTGTGTCTCGTGCGGAGGCTGTGCGGGTCCCCGGTTCACCACCTAGCGTGCGTCCACGAGAGCTGGTCCTAGGAAAAAAGGTTCAGTTGGTCCTAGTGCTGTGCAGTGCAGTGTAGTGATGACTATGCGAGCGTTTGATGTCTCCTTGTTGCACCCATGTTCAGCGCAAGTTGCTTTAATTGTCTGCACTACGGCGCCATTATGCTATGATGCTTATGCTGAACGTATCGCTTGGGGTGTAGTTTTCTAGTCAATGGGAATTAGAGTCACCAACTCCACTACTTTAAGAAGAAGGTGAACCAAAGTCGGGGATGTGCCCGTTTTTAGAGTATTTGGGCGGGGGGGGGAGGGGTGGGGAGAGGTGGATTAAGTCATCTCACCGGCTGAGCCCCCAACTCATTTTGCTGAGCAACACCACCACGCATTGTTGACCTGCACTTGCACTGCATTCGATCCAAATGTCGGCGGGATTTTTCCCGGACATCTGCCTTTGATCTCAGCCGTTGAGACCAATGGCAGTGAAAGTTCTCTGAACATACGTAACCACGCGCGCGGAGGTGAACTACGTTTCAGATCTAAAAGATAACGCCCCCCTCTGTTCGCCCCTCGCCAGACCGGCTGATGTCAAATGAGACGGGATGAAAGTGTCGTTTGCTACCGCTGCTCCACTGGCAGATCAGCTCTCTACACCAGAGGCACCTCATGGCGTAAAATGAAAGCACCATCTACATTCCGTTCGGCTACAGCCGCGCTCTGGGCAGGCCGGGGATGGCCGGCGGCTCAGGGCGCCGGCCGACACCCGCTCGTTAATCTCCGTTCCGGTGTACCGGGCGGCCAGGGGCGAGCGTAACGGGAGCGGTCCAGCGAGGCGCGCGCCGTCCTGCGGCGTGTCCCCGGTCTCCCGCTGCGACGCCGTGGCGCGGCGACAGGTCCCCACCCTGAGCGCCGCCTGAGGGAGGGCCGGGTGTGAAGGTCGCCCGAGGGGCTGGCTGGGAAGGAGAGGCCTCCAGAGGTAAAAGCTGTGCGGAGCGGGCTTTGCTAACCCCGCCGGCCTGCGGTGGCACGCGAGGGAGAGCGTGCCATTCCGGATTTTCGTTTCGATTCGGGGACGGACTTTCCTTCGACCACTCTCGTCGGGACGAGACGAGAGTGATCAGACGGTGGATTGATCGGAAGTTGGTGGCAGAAAGCTGCTGTCGGACGCGGAAGAAGGCAGTGCATAAGGTGTGTATCGATGAAGTGGAAACCGTGAGCGAGGATGACATAAATATCAACTCCTGCAGCTTGCGTTAAGAACATTTTCTGAGAGAACGAAAGTGATATTCAAATAATCTCGAGACGCGTGGCATCATTAAATTAGCCGTTTATGCATTCACCCCCGTGTTTAGCACTGCGCCGCTCTACGGTACCCACGGCTGGTGGAGAGTGAAAGTATCCCTGGCCGTCCACACTCACATATGCGCATGTTAAAACAGCGGCTTACGCGAGTGCCTTTGTTACAAGCTGGTCCGCTCAGCCATGCATCTTTGTTGGCTATCGAGTGGCGAGCGTACTCAGCGCAGAGAGGCAGCCCCTGGTCCTGATCAGGGAAGCATCCCCGCATCACCAATCCCACGCGGTACCGTCGCCACAGATTCAGTATGGGCTCCGGTACCGTGGTGCCGCAATATGGCGCATCTGAGCTCCACGTGTGCGATGTACACAGCTCTGTGCTAATATAAACCCGTCTGAAGTGCCCAAGTCTACGAAGTTTAAGAAATCACCATGGGGAGGCTATGTGACTTGCTTGCAGTTTCCAGCGCTACTGTTACAATCTCATACACGACTAACGCTGGTCGTGACCTGCTCAGTCTGTACATGACTTCATTGGCGCACTTCGATGACCGTGGAGGTTGATGCGAGCGAGTGAGTGTACAAGAACTCATCGAACAACGAAGCCATCACACATCACACAATGTCACGGCCAAATGTCACAAGCACGACGACACTTGATGGTGACGATGGCGATGGTGACTGATGGTGATGACCTGATCACCACACCATGGCCTGATCAAACATCACCGCACCATGGTCTGATCAGATATTACCACACTATGGCCTGATCAGACATCACCACACCACGACCTGACCATACATCACCACACCATGACCTGGTCAGACATCCACACATGAACTGATCAGACATCACCACACCATGGCCTGATCAGACATCGCCACACCATGACCTGATAAGACACACATCACGATCTGATCGACCTCACACGGTTTCTGATTAGGTATTACACCACTACCTGATCGAACACCGAGGCTGCACCTCATAAGTCATACTGCCACAGGATCGGATCAGGGGCTACGAAACCTAGTGAAAGTAAATTGGTGCACCCCCGCGCATCCTGTTTGTCGCTTCAGTCCGATAATTCACGAGCGGACCGAGCGCAGCGACCCGGCCTCAAACATCCCGAAAGCAACGTAAAACAGACGCACCCACGGCGGGCGGGCTCGTAAGCCATCGAAGCTCGCCGAGCTAAATCTGCGGTAGGCTAACCCAGTTTCTCCGCGGGTCGTGGTTCACTCTCGGCCCGGTCGGCCCTGCCACAGTTCCCGTGACCCATGACCTGACCGGGTGTTGAAGCTCGCCCCGCTGTCGGCGGCCGGCCGGCTGCTATCGGCCGCCGTTGCCATGGCGACCGACGGACACAAGTCGCATGGCGCATCGATCTAGGACAGGACGTGGCAGCGTGCCGGCGTCGCGGGGCAGGTGGAGTAGACCTGACATCTTGAGAAGGGACATCAGGTGGAAACGACTTGACCGGGCAGGTCTGGCCCCATCGGTCGTATCGGGTCATTACCACCCGATGCCACCATTAGGCTGGACAGGTCCTTTCCGCCTGACGTGACAGGTTTGTTCCATCTGACGTGACACAGTATCAGCTGACACTTTGCATGTGATGCAGGGATATGGTGCCAACAAAATGGTACCAACGATGTTGTGTCAAGGATAAGGTACTAACCCGCGTCATCAGCATGCATCCGGACATTGTCCACGACTGGCGGTACAGATACGGACAATGCCCTGGTGCAGGTGACCTTACCTCCGAATCATCAGCTAACCCGACCATCCAAAAGTTGTGATGCCTACCGAAGACGGGTGCCTTACAATCATGCCGAGCCCTCAGGGAAGTCAGCTGCTGTTTGTTACATGCAGCATTGCCCGTTGCAACGGACTTGGCATCGTTATCCTGACTTAACATCTCATCGTTACACCAGAGTGCACGCGCGGTCACCGGGGGTCAGGGACGCCGACCAGCTGCTCCGAGACAGACACGGGCGCCGCTTCCCGCCTCGCCGCCGCAGCCCGAAGCGTTCCCCTCCCGCCGACATTGTGTCCTCCCTTCCTCATAGGCCACCTCGTCGCCGCAGATCGACAATGAGTGCACTTTATTGCACTGAATGGATGTGGCCGGGCCGCTGTTCAGGCCGGGGCGCGGCTGGGTGTCAGAGGTTATCGGTACAGAACCGACTTTCTACCGGTTAGCGCTGTGCCGGGGCGGACGCGCGGTCACTGCGGCTGTGGCCGGGTCTCGCTGCGCTCACAGCCGGCTCGAATCTGCCATGAAAAGCTCTGCCAAGTGGCCATTGTACTCTGTGCTCCCACTCTCTAGGAGCATGGAGGTCCAATTACTGCGCAGCATGGCGTATCCAGATACGTGGGTTCGGTGTACTGTCATGTTAAACCGCAGCCAAGTGTGATCCTCGCCGAGGGGCTCGTGAGCGTCCTACACTTTGACCCTGATGACATTCCTTACTGCCGAAATTCACATGAATCGCCGTAGCTTAGCTTGAAGAATAAAGGGACTCGGAACGAATCGGCGTAAATTAAGCCGTGCACTAAAACGCAAGCTTGCGGGCACTGTCCTTGAAACTTGCCGCGCGCTGGGAGCCGTGGCCTCTCCCAGCCACTTGTTGGCCTCCCATTGCTGTGCAACCGCGGTTACTGTGGTGCCGTGCGCATTATCATTCGCTCCAGGAGGCTCCCACACATTGTTTGACTGTGTAGCCTTGCTTGCACTGCAATGTTAACCGCGACTACGGCAACCGAACCGCCAGCGGGTGCAGCTACAGCCCCAGACCAGATCATAACATTCAATATTCGCAAAGTGTGTTTAGCAGGTAAAAAGACGTCTGCCATGATTCCCAATCTGGTGAGCTTTTGTTTCAAAAATATGATTCCTGCATGACCCACCAACCATCATCGCTTGATGTTGGATTTATGTGGGTTGAGTGGCGGCTGCGGCATACTTATCCCCACCGCCTCACTCTATCGCATGCATAATATGGAAAGCACAGCAACAACGGAGCGCAACGTTGCACCGGAACACATAGCGGGAGATGAATGCGGAAGTCACGAGCAACAATCCACAGCATGCTATCTAATCGGCCACTTTCATCGCTGGGCCGCCTCTGCGACTTCGCTCGGCACTCTCTTTGCAGACGGCATTGGTTTTTACCGGTCCCCTGCAGTGCCGGATACTGCGGAATCATGACCGCATGCCAGCCATCGCAGAACATTCTCCGCGCTGCCTCAGCCACGCCCAGCACAGCGCCCTTCAGCTCCACACAGCAGGGGAAAGCTTGGGCCTCACACCCTAACTGCGGCAGAAAGTCAGTGCCACAAACCCCGCATGGCATGCAGAGAGTTCGTGTCACAGCCCCCCACCCAGCAGAGCCAGCCCCGCCTCGGCCAGGGGCGTGACGTCATAACACGCGCTGTTCCGGTCGGCGGCGCGGCCGTGCGTGGCACGTAACGGCCGCGCCGCACTCGCGCCACACTGGTGTTCGGCTGCGGCGGCGCGCGTGTGACGCGCACCATGCAACGGTACAGGGTCCCGGCTGTTAGCCGCTGTCGCCGGCAGGGCCGGGGGCTGGCGTCCGGCGTCTGTTGACCGCTGTCGCTGGGGCTTCGGGCATGCGATGCTCCGGTTATTAGCCCCTGTTGTTGGGACCCCGGCCATGTGGCGTCCTGCGGCGCCAGGAGGGTCAGGGGACGGCGGTGCTCCGGCTATTGACCGGAAGGGCTGGGGTGCGATATCCCCGTTGTTAGCCGTTGCCGCTGCGAGGGCTGGGGCGCCGGCACCAGTAATACAAGGACGCAACAAAACGTGATGCGTGATTACTGACGCCAAACAAGCACGGGACGGTTACCCCCGTGGACCGCCCCTCCCCCGCACACTCTCTGCTATCCGTCTCTTCTCGTCCTGCCGAACCATCCAGGGCCCGGCGCCGCCTGGGTGACGCCGCCGGCCCAGCTCATCACTGGGCGGACGGCTGATCCGGATCAGACGCCGACCGGCGGGCGGCAGGCGGCCGCGCAGCATCTCCGGATCGGACAGAGCGGGCCGCTGCTGACCTACATAGCGGCCGGCGGCAACAGCTCGGCACCGACAGCGCTCGCCGCCCTCAGACACGCACCGGGCTGACATGGAGGCCGTCCGACACGAAGGCTGTCTGACACGGAGGCCGTCTGACACAGAGTCTGTCTGATACGGAGGCTGTCTGACACAGAGGCCATCTAAAACGGAGGCCGTCTGACACAGAGTCTGTCGGTTACAGAGGCTGTCTGACACAGAGGCTCTCCAACACGGATTTTTCTGACACGGAGGCTGTCTGACACGGAGGCCGTCTGACACAGAGGCCATCGACAAGGAGGCCGTCCGGCACCGAGGCCGTCTAGCACAGACTGCTACGAGATGCAGCCGCCGACGAGCCTGACGCACTGTCACCGACTGTCTTGACAGTGAGGCAGCCCGATTAACTCCCTCTCTGATGCGGTCCGACACAGATCGTCTGACACGTCCTCTGACAGAGACATGACCCCTGACACACACCGTCCGAAGCTCCTGACTCCTGACACACACCGTCCGACCGACTACCACACGCACCGTCTGACGCACAGACCGCACACTTCACAGGCTGACTGACACACAAACCGTCAGATGGCAATGACGGACGCATAGTCTGCCTGACACACGGACCAGCAGGCACACAGACTGCCTGGTCCACAGGCTGCATGACACAAGAAACAGCTGGCACACAGATGGTTCGACACGCAGCTCGGCTGACAAACTGGCTGTCCGACGCGCAGACCGCTGGCACGCAGACAATTTGGCACATGGACCGCGCGTTGCACGAGCGGTTCTACATCGACCCCCTGACACTCAGTTAGAGATCAAGACGGTCTGTCGCGTGGCTGTCTAACCGATGGTGAACCTGAGGCTAAAAGACTAGCTGTGTGTCGCACGGCTATGTGACCGATGGCGAACCTGTGGCCGAACTTAAAGCTGACAAACAGCCCATGTGTCGCACGTATTTAGGCCAATTGTCCACGAGTTTTTAACACTTGGTATCAATAGCTATGCTGCAGAGTTCGTAGAAATCCTGCAGAAAATCTTCAGACATCTCATCGACAAAGGGCCTCGAAACAATAATAGATTCCTGGCTGTCAGTTGAAGTGCATATATTCCGTGAATTTACTACAGCACGAAGTAAATTATCTTACATTCCAGCGCACTAGCGAACCAGGAATACTTAGTGATCGATGCATTTTTAGCATTACGGCAGCTTGCGTAGCCGGCGGGGCCACCAAGTTGTTTCCACTTTCGAACACGGAACCACACATTCGATGAGAGAGCGACAGGCTGTAACTCGTCAGACGCTGGTATGACGGCGCTGAGTTTCCTGCCATTGCCTTCAACCGTGCAATCTTCAAAAGGCAAGAGCCATCAAGGGGGTCGGTTACCTAGATAGTGTCTACGACGTTCCGTCACTTCTGTGAAGTAGGAGCACATTGTCTGCATAGTTTATAGAAGATAGCTGGAAGATGCCTTTTCACAGCAAAGTCATCGGCATTGTCATCAAGCACATTTCAAGTTTGGAGAAACCAGGAGCAATATATTCACAGAGCAGGCTATGTTTGAAACATCGCATGGCTTATCGCCCATCTTGGCTCCCATTTTCCTCTCAAATAGACACAAAATAGGTTTATCGCCGAGCACCTCTTCGTAAAATGTGAAAATACTCAGATGATTTCAGAACAGCGACTGCTGTTTCCTTTGTCGTTGATTGCACTCTTATGCAACTACCGTGGCTAATTTTGTGAGCCTTTTGCTTGTTTACTGCAAGATTCGGACGAGCTGTTTCCGGTTTTCAACGAAGCGGAGAAGGAACACAGCTCCCAAGTACGCGACTTGAGTCGCCGATCCCACTTTGTCCGTGCGATGATTGGTTATTACACCTTGTTTGGCTCCGATGCCGCTTTACAGGTGCAGTAGTATCGGCATAGCTCTCGCAAGTCTTCCTTTAGCTCATTTTCGCACGGTCGGACAAACTGACTCCAGAAATTACAGTGGTCAGCGTGACCGGCTCAGTGTTAATGATATGCCTTAATGATATGCCTTAATGATTGTTGATGATATGCCTTAATCGTTAAGCCCAAAGGTTACGAAGCTTAAGAATAGCTTTTGTGATTGACGTATAATATGAAATTTTGATGACACAGAGGCCTCAGGGTTATGAATGGATGCCCGACGAAGGTAAGCTATTTTGGGCGCTAGCATTAGCACTATGAACACTTTCCATCTGGCCTACTAAGGTATATACCCATACGTTCCCGCTCCCACTGATTCTTCGAATGTTGTGCCAGTTATCAAGACCGCGATGTTGAGACATCTGAGAAATCGAAGTGATTTCGGAGGCATCAATAGCAAATTTGTTCACCGCACTTTTGGGTTGACCGAGACCACAGCCGGCGACAAAGTTGCTCTTACCCTCAAGCTACACATTCATCGACGTCGAGCATTGTACAGGACAAACGGCACGACTACCATCGATGTGGTACGCCATTTTGGATGTTTTTTGTGGGTTGGAGGTCTTGTGCTTGCACACGCCTGCTCTCCCGATGAACCTCAGCGCTTCACTGGCTGGCTGCGGCCGGTGCCGTCCTATCCCGACATGCGTGTGTGGGATTCGGCGGCCGTAATGGCGCCGGTCTGACGACTCCAGGGGGCACACCTGCGGCAAAGCCGACCCAAGTCAATAATTCGACCCGGACCCGTCAGCCGGAGACCTACATCTCCGGGCCGCCGGAATGTAGGATCTCGGATCTGGCACTGCTGGACCGTGAAGGCGGGCGCCACCACCGCACTGAACGCTATTCGACGCACTCCGACAAGTGCTGATTTATTTGTGATCAGTTTTGTCCAGCGGCTTTCGCGCTGCGCCCCCTGGGGAGAATTCGAGGGGAAGCGAGATGAGGAAAAGCCGACAAGCGCTGCTAGAGGGTTCAGTGAACAAGGCACTGCGCAGTTATTAGTTTGGTGCGTATTTGGTGGGTCACGCGCACAGCAAGCTAATGCTGCTTTCATAAAAATGAAGGTAACGCACCGCAAATTATCCGTGTACCTTTGGTTCACTGCTTGGGACGGCTTTCAAGGACTTTGCGCCATCATTAAATGATGACTGCCCTCCAGGCAAGCCAGTAATGAAATGCATCATGCTTACATACTTTCACCAATCATGCAGCAGAGAAAGCTTGATTGCACACTTTAAAGGTCTGGCCATGTTACAATTCTGTACGTATTAACCTCGATACGTCGTCGTTTTGTCATAATGAACCCTTGCAAAGACTAGATGTCATTTGTTCAATTACAAGCCGGTCGGCTGGTTTTATAGTCTGTAACAATCATTTGAATTAGCCTTAATTAATCAGGTGCCTTAGCTTGAATTTGTTACACCTGCTGGTCTACATTGGCCGTGTCTGTGCCGACGGCCTCGTCCGGCCGGGTGTCGTCTGCCCGGCGGGAGGCTGACGGCCGCCGCTGCCACCAGGTCCAGGCAGCCGTGCTCGAGATGAAGGCCTCCTTCACCGGAGCGCTGGAGCAGCTGACGGCCTCCTCCCAGCCGGCGCAGGAGGCGTCCGCGGCGGCCGAGGCGGCCAGCGCTGCTCCACATGTCCAGCTGCTCATCAGCCAGCTGCAGGTACGCTTACCGACCGGCGCTGCTCACCGCTGACTCGCCTGAGCCGACGCTCACAGCAGCGCAGCCCGAGCCGTGCAGCCAGGTAGAAAATGAGCGGTGGCGAGGTCTCTCAGGGCACTGCTCCCGACGCAATGCCTACGCGCCTAATGCTAACTTACTTATGAGTCGAGAATCCATGTCCCTTCTCCGATCTCAGTGGGATTCTCCCAGCCGTTCACTTCAATGAACAGCACGAGACATATTAATATGATGTTGAATTAGTTCAGCCCGTCCTTCTTGCTGATGCGCCAGGGCCTTCAAGTGTGACTGGGTGAAGAGCCGTGCGCATTTACCACCCACCTGCGCTAGAAATGTCGCTGCTGCATACCTTTGTGAGTCACCCTGCACACCCGCAAGTTAGCGCCCTACCAATGACGTCAGTAAGGCTGGCCCACGCAGGCACGCTAATCTTTGCGACATGGTACCATCAGTGGTCAAAAACGCACATTTTTGAACAGCACTACATCATGACGAGCAGTGGCTAATCTCACAAAGTCCGGGCTTAGGGTATACAATGTTGGGTGACATGCGCAGCACACGTACTGAAGGTCTGCTCGCACAGGCGGTTTTTGAAGCGCGTCAAACGTGTGTCAAAAAGCAGGTGACATGATGAGAACAAATTGTGAAGTGTAATCCTTACCATGTTGTGCTCAAATTAGAATAGAGATGGCTGACTTGTCGCAGCTTTGCCACGCCGCTAACCTATCCCCTATATGCAGCTAACCAAGACAGCGGCAATCGACGCACCGCTGCTGCAATGGTCCACAAAAATGACCCAAGTATAGTGCGTACTTGCACGCAAAAATGCACCCGGAATACATTGGGCTCCTGTTCTCCAAAACATTTCCATCGTGACCGGACTGGAGATGAGATAAAACAGCATAACCTGTGCAACGGCGATGGGTGTTGAAAATCATCACGCTTGAATGCGGCTCATGTCGTCGCGCCCTTTTTATGGATCACTAATGGCTGCAGGGCATTAGCCCGACCGTATCAGCCCTCATGGTGCATGGCGCGACCGGGGTTCGAACCCGGGTCACTATGTGGGAACCAAAGGTACTAACCACTCGGCAACTACAGGAAAACTAAGACCCAGCAGACGCTCGTTTCATAACCTGGAGCTGTGTTCGCGCGTCAGGCGTGCTAAAAATATGTGTGGATCAATAGCCTTCAGAACAGTTGTACTGGTGTGCCCTCTGTTCCAGTCGCATTGTTGTTTTATGTTTGAAACCAGGAACAATCAGAAGAAACGGAGTTTGTCTTGCTGAAGAACCCACGATCGTGCCCATCCTGGCGTCAATAACCGCACACAAAACCGGGACGGCGCTGGTCGTCAACCGTACAACTGGTAACACTTGCCATCTGTTGGCGATTGACGTAACTTATGACGCGGCCAGGTGGAGCTGGGAACGGCGACCTCAATGCTGCAGCAGCTGCAGGAGGGTCAAGAGCAGACGAGGCAGCAGCTGCAGCAGTTGCTGTACGAGCGAGACATACTGCTAGACGAACTGTGCAAAACAGGCAGCGTGTCCGACCAAATAAGGTAGATGCTAACTCTTTAGATAGCAAGGAATGCACGGCTTTTGCTAATCTAAGTCGTTATTTCTACCGATCGGGAAGCGATCTTCAAAATCATACTCCCGATAGAAAATGACTGGTAACTCACCGTGAATACCATTCATCATCTGGACGAACAGGGCTGAACTCCAGCGCTCATACCGAACGCTGCCGTTGTT
Source organism: Pollicipes pollicipes (assembly GCF_011947565.3). Lineage (NCBI taxonomy): Eukaryota > Metazoa > Arthropoda > Thecostraca > Pollicipedomorpha > Pollicipedidae > Pollicipes > Pollicipes pollicipes. The sequence goes on along the minus strand of NW_023596136.1, from coordinate 8,152,786 downwards.
GGCAGGCAGCGGCTGCACCAGCCGCAGCTGCACTTCCCGTCGCGGACGCCCAGCGGCTGCCACAGTACGGACTCGGGCGTGGGTCACGTGCTGCACAAGGCGCGCTCGTACGGGCCCTCCGATCCGGAGAGCGGCTCGCTGCCAGACCGGCCGCTCGTCTCCACCATGGTCCAGGAGTACGTCAACGGCCTGGGCAGAGGTGAGCGGTTGGCCGCAGCTGGTGGCGGCAGCCGAGAGCCGATCACCGGAAAAGCGGCGTCCTCGGAGTTCTGGTGCTCTACGCGTGAGAGCGTTTGTTTACAACGCACGTGTTGTTGAATATAAAGAAACGTTTTAACTTCACCACGTGTTTATAAACAAGGCCGAACAAGAACGCAATGCACGGCTGTTTTGAACACAAAAACACGCTTTAAGAAAAGGGTAAGCATTATGTCATAAGCGTCAGCATAGTTCCACGTCATATCTGAAGTCGCCAGGACGCGTGCATTTTCATGTTACGCGACTTTGTAACTTAACTCGTTCACAGAAGCCAATGGTTACGAGTCGGACTCGTCGTTGACAATGGCCGTCAGCAAGTCCTTCACCCTTAGCACGTCTCTCTCCAAGCAGTGCGACTTGGAGCTGGATGAGCTGAGCGAGAGTGACAGCGAGGGTCAGGTAAGGCTTCACCCTCACGCAAACCTCATTTTTGAGCCCACCAGTTGAAAACAGTCGGTCTTGTGCGCACCAAAGGCGACTTATCCCTCTGCCGTTTGACCTGACCGCCAATGGGGAGTTCATGGTGGCGTGCCTGCCGCCGAGGTCACGCTACAACTCGTTAGTTGTGTACGGAAGCTGTCGCGTGGGTGCGTGAGCACTAGGTGCACGCTTGCACACGTACGAGCGTTACCACACTGCTTGCTTGTGTGCGCTGCTAACTAGAGACAACGTGCGTATGGTGGCGACAATGTGTATGCCACTGGCAGCACTGTAGGTACTGTTCAGCATGAGTGCGCATATACGCATACTTATACCGCTCACAACTATGCATGACCATGCTGCCGGGGATGCATGTGCCTCTGACCGCCCCCGGCCGCCGTGTCCACAGGACATGTGTGAGCCTCTGACCGTCGCCGGCCGCCGTGTCCACAGGACATGTGTGAGCCTCTGACCGCCCCCGGCCGCCGTGTCCACAGGTCAAGTCTGCCAGCGCGCCGGTGCCGGACGAGTCGGAGCGGCTGAAGGTGGTGCGCGAGCTGGTGGAGACAGAGCGACGCTACTGCGGCACCCTATGGACCCTGCAGGACACGTTCGCCGAGCCGTTAGCGGCCAGCAGCGTCCTCACCAGCAGCGAGCTCAGGTGAGCCCACTGCAGGCGCCGGACGCCGGCCAGGCAAGCGTGACGCCATCGGGACACAAATGGCGTCATAGGGTGCATATGACGTCAGACGGACACACAGGATGTCTGCAGAGCGCACGGTCTGTCAGATCAGCACAAGGGGCGTCAAACGAAAGCGTCTGGCTTCAGGTCGCGCACATGAGATGTCGGCATAGCTTACAGGACAGTAACTGGGACGCACTACCAGTCCCTTTAATTGCTTGTTTTTCCACATCTGGAGGTAAATTCATAATAAGTGGCGATTCCTTGCCTTACGCCACCTGGCAACCACGCCATGACATCGTGGGAAGTCGGAGCAGTCGCTGGTATACAACACCTGACACTCAGATACACGGCCACAATTGCTCACACATGACACCAGCTGGGTGTACGGATGCCAGATGGTGGCAGCCGCGGAGCTGCTAATCCTCTGCTGCTTTGCTGCCCGGGCCGGGGTCATGTCAGGGCGGCGCCTCCGTTCAGCGCCGCTGCTCTGACTCGGATGCCTCGTCCAACGTCGCTGGCTGTGTTTCAGCACGCTGTTTCCGGACGAGATCGGCGGGCTGTACGAGAAGCACTGCCGTCTGCTGCACACGCTGGAGGAGCGTCTGGAGGCCTGGCACTGGCGGCCACACGTCGGCCACATTCTCTACAAGTAACTGGCATGCGCTCGGTTTTCGCTCGAGTTGCCCTGCTTGTGGTAACGCCATCTACCTTTCAGCGCCGAGTGCCAGTTTTATGATAGAAGCGGGCAAGTCGACCTGCTTGGCTTATGATAGCGCTTAAAAGATCTATCGTTTGTTTAATTGGTGTCAGGAGAAATATTACAATGCAACAAATTTGTATGTCACAAGGAGTGCGACTACTGCAATCCACTTTTTCCACGCTAGCTTAGATTAGCATGCGTCTGTAAGAAACAGCATCGCATTGCTTGTGTAGAGGCGCTGTATGAGCTGACTTTTTCAGGTTTATCAACCGAGGGGAGTTGGATGTCCTTCGAATGTACACTTCTTACGTGAACGACTTCCCGGAGGTGCTGAAGATATTTTACAAGCTTTGCCGCACGTCCAGCGAGTTCACCAAGTTTCTGAAGGTGGGCCGTTACGGTGTTGACGCCAAGACGGGTGATTTGGTCAATTGTCGGAATCGAGCCATCACGCGATCTCAGCAGAACAATGCACGCCAAAAATCCAAACGCAGCCGACGGCTGTGCACCATCAACTCAAAGGCTCTGGCGCACTCTGCCTTCATACTTTTACCGTAGAGGGTAACTTCATAAATTTCTGTGCGGCCTGAGCCTCTCAGTGTTCTCAGCGTCAAAGATCAACCGGAAGTATCTCGAAGGGCTGTCAAAGTCCTCATCCCTCGGCATAGATCAGTGTTAGCGTCTCCAACGGAGTCTGATGCCGCCAGAGCCGACTGCAGCACCCTAGCTGCAACGGCCTGGACCTGGGGGCCTTCCTGCTGTCGCCCGTGCAGCGGGTGCCGCGCTACGTCCTCCTGCTGAAGCAGCTGCTGCGGCACACGCCGCCTGCGCACGGCGACCACGACTCGCTGCAGGCCGTGCTCGACGCGCTCAAACAGTTCCTGGCGCGCCTCAACGATTCGATGGAGCACTCGTTCCAGCTGGTGGCCGTGCACATGAGCTCGCGGGAGCTGGACGGCAGGTGAGCAGCCTTCACTGTCTGGTGTGGCTCGGGCGCAGACAGCGCGTCACGGCCTGGCGTCACGTGGCAGTGTTGTGGTGGTGTTCTGAGCATATTGTATGTGCAGCGCACTAATGGCGAAGGATCGTTAACAAGGACTGTGCTCCGCTCGCCTTTTGCTGTCTACAGTTAAAGATTGCTTTATGTGGGATATGGAGATGATCACATATTTGATGCTCTTTTTTTCTCTGGGAACGCTCAGTCCCTCTTATGTACGCGCAGCATGAATCGGTGATAAAATAAAGTTTTTCATTATTTGTGTCCTAATTCTCCACGAAATGAGCCAAACGTTTCTGCTTAAACCAACCTGTGTTCGTGTCTTAACTAGCTTGAGAGCGTTGGCGCTAATTTGACGAGCTCACGATGCCATCGTCAGATTGTCGAAACAGTCGCACAAGAGCGCCACCTACGAGAGTGCCAAGACGGGCCGCCAGAGTCGCGTTGGACCGGGTGAGAGGGCGGCACTGCGCCGCCGCTCCAAATCGAAGCCGGCATACCGGTCAGCGGCGGCCGACTCCGCCGCCGGCCGCCTGCTGCTCGGTATCGACCGAACGGGCTCGTCAAGCAGCAGCCAGACGCAGAGCAGCGAGGAAGCGTCCGGCTGGGGCGGCTACGGTGGCCGCACGGCCGCGCAGAAGGCACGCCGCCACCGCCAGTACGACTGCCAGTCGCTGCCGCACATCAAGCACCGACGCCGTAGTCAGTTGACGGCGGCTCGCTCCGAGACGTGCCTGCGCGACGCGTGCTGCCACCTGCCGGCGCCGCCACCGCATGAACGTGGCCGCAAAATGCACGCGAAGTCTGTTCACAACCTGCACGTAGAGACATCTAGCGAGGTTTTGCACAGGCTAGAGTATGAAGAGGTGGCGCTGAGTGAGCCTAGCCTGTGCGACGCGCCGATCTCTGAGCGAAGTCAATCTTCGGAAAAACGCAGGGTGAGACATTCATCAGTTCTAGGTATTGTGGGAACAGAGTGACTTTTCTTACCAGTAAACCGCGCACGCCAGAAGAGCCGCCGTAAACAGCAATGATGATACAGCTGCGCGGAAATGCCTCGCCCACCTTGGTGGCAGTAACCAGATTCATGCTGTTCACGACCAACTAAAACTGTACCACTGTGAGCCGTTGGTCGACCAGCGAGCATAATCAGTCTGGAAAAGGGAGTGTTACACATCTGCATCGGATTTTGAACTAAAAAACTATCTTGAAGATCATTCAATGCAGTTCACAGCCCTGCCCGTCTAAGACGTAGCTCCTGTAGTCTCTGAGCTACGTGCCCGCAGAGATGTGCAGATGATTTCGTGCAGACTGTTTCAGAGTTAGCCAGGCATCTATGACGTCATGAGTCATCAAAATTCGGACATTCCATTGGTCACGCGGCGATCAAGGTCAAGACAAACGTAATATATCTGGTGCGTTACTTTGGTGTCTCTGGCTTTCTTAGTTCCCGAGATCTCGGGGGGCGGGTCAAATTGATCCCTCACCCCCACCCGAGCGAAGGATTTCTAGCCGGCCACCCGGGCGCGTGTTAAGGAAAGTGGAACTTCGTCGTATAACCACTGAGGATGGGTTGGAAAACATGATTTACTCACATGTGAATATATTTCCTCATTCCGCCGGAAATGTGCCTGTCCTCTGATTGTTTTATAGTACCGTGAGTGACAGCGGAGCGGGGCCTGTTCTGACCTTATGAGTGCTCACTGCACGTTGCAGGGGAGCCGGACGCTACCCAGGGGACGGTCGGCCAGCGTTGTCGGAGCGGAGCAGTCGACTGCGCCCAAATCACGTGACCACAGCGTCGACAAGGCGGCGAAGGCCGAGAAGCGGCGAGTCTCACTACGCGCCATCAAGAACATGTTCAGCCTGAAGAAGAGGTCAGTGACGTACGAGGACGCAAACATTGGTCTTACCTGAACGGCCATTGGAGTGAAGTGTATTGGTGTGCGTTGGTACGGTTGTGCCCTGACAGGCCCTTTCTCCTTTCTCGCTTCATCCTATAGTTTTGCGACGCCCCGTTCATCCGGGACAGCTACATGCGCCAGTCACGAGTGGGCTAAGGTGAGCCCTGATGGCGCGGGCCCGTCAGAGCACCGAGCACATACCCCGCACAGGGGTTCATGTGCGGGGTATGTCTCGACAGTGTTCATGGCCATAAGTTCATCCCATAGCCTTGAAGTGGTCCTCATTAGCCAAAAAGGCTCTGTTCAAAACCAAAGTGAACAAACAAACCTTGCGTATGGATTGATCTGTCAGACAGGAGTGCGTCTGTTAGTCACACCCGGCCTGTGGTGGCGGTGCACCCGTCTGAATCCTCTGCGATGAGCGTGGGTGGGGTAATGCGGGGCCCGAGCCTGATTGGTGGTATTGTATCATACGCCGCCTTACCGCCGGTCTACTTACCTCCTCCAAGGCGACACATGTCCGCGGTTTAAGAATGATTTTCACCAGGCGTATTTACCTTCGTCATAGAACTGTCACCAGACATTCTTAGGTGTCTTCGCTGTTACAGGTACATCTATCTCTTCGCGGCAATTTGTCATGCGCTGAGGATGTGGTTCAAGCTCAATTGCGTATAATGAGTTCCATTGTTTTAGCGTGACGTTTCCCGTGAATGCTATCATTGTGCGGCACAAATCATGGAACAGCTTTAGGGCGCTGAGATGGCGCCATGATATAACATTAACGTTGTTGTCATGTGGGAAGATAAAATTTTAGTCACAATTTTTGCGTTTGTTTTCTTCACTATTGGAGTCCTTAACCAAAGAGCCTTTTAACTACCGATTTACATAAGCCATCAAGATGCGAGCTGCGCACACCGAACAGAAGCGATTCCAAGCGCAGTTTTCTGAAGGAGCATTCTAGGGCATATCTCGGGTTGTTTTAAATTAGTACGAAATCCACCGTCCTTTGTGCGCGGCCGATACTTGACTGGACTGAAATATGACACGTTTTCGGCGCCAAAATTCATTACATTTAGGTTGGGTGTGAATGCTTGTGAATTGTCCGCGACTAATCCAGAATAAATAAGGGATTAGAGTTTAGGCACGCATCGTTTAACATGAATCACATGAAATGACGTATAGAACTATAGTCTCATTAGTATGAGCTGTTAGAAGCTACCAATAACACAAAAATGCGCGCAACTGACTTGTGTTTCGGGTTCACTCGTTAACCGAACCATTTTGGTACGTTTTTTCTCTTCCCTGACTTCATACATCACTCACATCAACGGCGGTGAAATTTCACAGACGCCTACAGCGATGAACTGGGGCGGATCCGACACCATAGATGGGGTGAATGTTTTGAGGTCAGGGTTCTTACAGGGTCTGCGCTATTATGATATGTCTGTGACGTCCTTTGTTACCTTTATCTGACAGATCGTATGAGGGTGGAGTCATGTATTAAGAAGGTGATATCGCACATTGTGCTTTGATAGTCGAATAGGATAACCTGGCATGGCAAGTTATAAAGGGAGAACTTGGACGATAATAAATAGACAACACTGCGTTATCACACCTACATCCATCGCTGGCAACAATGGCTGACAGATGAGTTACATTGATGTTTGTAAGCTAACAGCTACTGTTACAAGTCGTTTACCCTTGCAGCTATCTGGTCCACCCGAGTCCACCGTTAGTCATCTGAGTGTGTCCATTCCACCACTCTACCATTTTATCAGTGACTTACTTAGGGCTCTAAATCAAAGAAGAACACAAAATGAAAAGCCGCTAAATCAAAGAGGCAATTTCAAGAGTGGATAAAGTGTCTGTACTTGACGTCATTGGCAGCGCAATGGTGCCATGTCACAAGGCTGTGCACCGTCAAGGCCAATTTGTCAAAGGAAGTGACGTCATCACCAGTGGCATATTGCCTCCGTTGCCAGGAGACCGATGATTACCACCTGAGTCATTACGCGTGTTACGCAAGCGAATGGGCATTACCGAATTCCGCTGCGGAACTGGCAGTCGTTTGCCGTCACGGCCACCATAAGCCAGTCGATGCCGTGCTCGCTCCACTGGCATGTGCGACGCGCTGTGGCCGTGCCGTGTCGGGCTCCATCCGTGACACGCTCGTCAGGCGACTTTATGACCTGGCGTTATGACCTGGCGTGGTACGACGCGCGCGGGACCCGCTCGTGAGCCCGCAGCGGCCGGCCGGCCGCACGCGCCCGCTCCCCCCCCCCCCCCCCCTCTTCGGCCCGTAAAGCAACGACTGACGCACTGCCCTTCCCAATCCAGGAGTTCACGATCGGGCGTGCTCAATATCAGCGACAGCTCGTGCGGCGTGGCGGCCCCCTCGGCCGACCAGTACACGCCGCTGCAGGACGGCTCGACGCCCGCCAGCCAGGGCGACTTCACCGACGAGGAGGGACGCGCCTGCAGCAACGTCTAGTGCTGTGCTCTGAGACGCCGCGCCCTGCCAGCACGCGCCCAGTACAAACAGATGCCACCACGATGGGGCTTGTGCCGCGCCTCGTACGCCGCTGGCCGGAGGGGGCCTGCGCTCCGCCAAGGGCGTCTTGGTGCCTCCACCAGCCCGCTGGGCTGGAATACGGCATCGCGGGAATGAAGTGTCGCGTGCTCTACGTGCTTGAATTTGTTATATCCAGTGTTCTCGCCGGACTTGCCTGCAAAGTACATGCTTTGCGGAGCAATGCACCTATTCGACAGCATTACGCCGTTGAATGGGCGGCAGGTCAGTTTATCAGCGAGCCCGAACCTACTTAACAAGCCCAAATGCTTCACTGTCACGTATTCGACTCTCGGACGAGTCCTAGATATGTAATGAAGGCTTAATGATGAGATGCAAACGTTGTGTACTTGCTAACATGCGCACCGGCCCGTCTGTTCCACAAGAGAGTATTTCTTATTCCGTGTCTGTCCATCGCATACGCCCATCCATATACGGCGTCATTTTAACTGTGCGAATAAAAGCTGAAGCTTATGAGGTGGTGTTTGCGTACAGCCATACATATTTATAGCTACCTATACGTTTCTTTTCATGTGCATGCACATTTGCTGCAGCTATGTTGATGTCTTTGTTGATATGAGATATATCGAGGCCTCCACAGCATCATCGAAAGTAAGTAAGTTCATTCTGTACTTAATTTATTTTAAAGCTCATAGCACACAATACGCGAACTTTTCTTGACGTCCTGGCCAACAGCCACCATGAAAATTACATCAGTTTATCGGAGGCCTACATATGAGGGAAGATGTTTAAACGGTAACAGCGAGTGTCTTTCTCGGTACAAAACGGTCGAGGCTAGGGCCGTCATATGGGACCTATTAAAAACTGCTCCACTTGGAAATTGCCAAAGCAAAATTTGTTAGGCGTGAGCACATCTTGGTCAACAATGGCTTTTCCATGAGGAATTTGACCATGAAGTAAAAGAGCATGTAAAGCGAAAACCCAAATACTGGAGCTCAACAAAACGGCAAAAACATGATTAAACCCTTCTATTGGAATCACATGTCATCATGTAACAAAGTGGACGAATGCATCACTCACGAAATCATCCGACATAGTATACACCAGCATGACAGATCGCCTTCAACTCAGCATTTACTTTGAGAACAGGAAAGCAAGCAGCCTATTGAACAAGGCAATATGACGGCAAAACATGTTATTTTGGAGAGCACTAATGTAGTTTATCAATATTCTTGTCCGTACGAAGCATGTAGGCTTCGTGGGATAGACTACGATGGCGTTTCAACTGCTTCTCTTTCCAGGCGTAAAACAACACGTGACCCAGTTCCACAAAATAGCTTTGACGCGCGAGAAACCCACTCAAAACACAATTATCAAAACGTGACGCATGGCACGAACTGATGACATTGAGCCTTTACCATTCGCAAACATGCTCGAGCACTAAAAACAGCTTAATAATTGTGTTACACTGGGACTCTGGAGGGTACCGAGAAGCGGACGTCTCCAATTTCTGGGGCACGTTAAATGCATGTGAAGTGTGTGGAAATGCATTAAGGTAGTCAACGGTTGTTTTGAAACTGCTTAATTGAGCTACCTTGCTGAGGCGTGCCAGACTTTTTCACGAAACATTGCCTTTTTTACTCAAATAATCAAATATGCATGAAGTGTCATTTTGATGGTGCCTATGGCATAGCATAATTGTTTGATAAAGGCTAATATTCAAAGTGAACTATAACGTTGTGATGAATATACGACAAACGTACGGCCTTTTAGATGAGAAATATTGCTGATTTCACCAATACCCTTTGAATGAATTAACAGCAAGCTTGTTAAAGCCCAGCGCTCCTTGGTCTTTACAGAAAATGTTGCACATTTGAAAATATTGAACCAAGCATCAGATATGATGACATTAGCTCACTTATAGCTATCGGCGTGTTTTTAAGTGGAAAAGGCTGATCAGGACGATCAGTTTCTCTATTTGGTAAATACTCTCCTAAGTACGTCATTGTTTGTTTGATAACCTCATCGCATAATGCATAACAATGTTTAAGAGCCAATTGACGGCCATTGCATCTGAAGATGGTACGCGCAAGTGCCAGATATGAACGACTCGGCAACTATATTTGTAGGCTTGAATCGCCGCCTGGTCAATGTTAGGGCAGGATTTAAATGACGTGGTCACGGCGCTATGAATGCCTGAGTGACCTCGAAACACTCTCCCCGAAACAATCTACACATCTTCGCCAGCGTGTAGATCGGAAACTACACGGGTTTAGGTCTTAAAGGGAGTGTTCCACCTTCGTATGGAGCTTTGAACTGAAATAGCCGTCTTGAGCATCATTCGGTGAAGGTGCCAGACCTGCTGTTCTAAAGGTCTAGAACTCTCTAGTTTTTTAGTCACACGTCCGCAAATATGTGCAGACTATTTCGGGGGACTATTCCAAAGTCACCTAGGCATATATGCCGTCATGATGTCATTCAAATTCTACCATACCATTACCCATGCGGCGATCAAGGCCAATAAAAACATGATTGTCCAGTCGTTCATATCTGGCATTCTTGAGCACAATTCAAGATCTAGCAGCTGTCAACTGGCTGTCAATCAATGCTGTGCAAGGTGCATAACGACAGTAAACGACAGTAAAGACAGTCAGTGAATAATGTTAGCGTAAACGACAGTAGCGTGTAGTACACGACAGTGACATTTACATAACGGCAGTAAATGTCCGGCCTTATATCGTTATTTTATAGCGTATCAGCTTCCACATGTTGCAAGAAGAAGTTAACAGATAAAGGTCCAAGAGAAGAGCCTAGCGCAACACTATCCAGCGTAGGGGCTTTTAGCAATCGTTCAAGAATATGGAATATCGATATGTTGGATATGGCTGGAATATCGACAGCGGTTATTTTGGGACGATCGTACACGTGATCAATTTTTCCCTTACGCGGGCCTGATGGACGAATGTACTGCCCAATTAAGGTTGTGCCGATGGGTCCTCCTCTTGGACTCATATTTACTAGTTGGTTTATGGGACATGTAGAAGCTGACTCACTAGAAGGTGACGACATAAGACCGGACACTTACTGTCGTTATGTAAGCGATATGTTTGTGGAGGTTATAGACACTGGCCAACTAGAAAGTCTAAAAAATGCATTTGAAGAGCAGCCTAGCTTAAAGTTCACGAGAGAAGTAAGTTTCCAAAATACCTTTCTCGATGTGACCGTTAATGAACAAGGACAGCGATTTAGAACGACTGTATGTTGGAAGTGGATTAGCAACCGATGGTGCTTAAATGTTGACAGTGAATGTTCTCAGCACTACAAATTGGCGCCATAAGGTAATTATTTATGCAGACGTGCATTTACCCATGTTGTTGTCAAGCGGCCGTGACATCACCCTGCGTCCGGGCCCATCACTCAGGCACACACTCTGGGTGCGTCCCTGAAGATAAATGACGAGCCAGGAAATCTCAGCACGGTGCATTCGCAAAACCCGGTGCAAAATTTGATGATCAGTGACGTCAAACATTTGTGTAAATCAATCAGGCACAGCAGTGAGACCTCATCCCTATCGGCGGCGCCGAGGATGTGGTCGGAGACAGACACTAGCGCGTTTTCCATCGAGTGACGAGAACGGAGAGCGTGGTGGGAGGATGCAAGAGATGCTTGTAGGATAGGCATTGGTAAAACAGACGTCGAACGACACGCTCGACCACTTTGGCGGTGACAGGAATGAGGGGTATCGGACGGACACTGAATGGGTCAAACGGCTTAGCAGCCTTGAAAATGAGATGGGCAAGGGAATGTTTGCAAGCGCCGATGATATCGGAATGGGCAATGCAGAAGTTAACAATGTGAGGGATGACGTCACCAATAGCTGGGAAAGCGGCCTTCAGCATGCGGACACACAGGCCATTTGAACCACGGGCCGCTGAGCACCGCATACCGAAGACCGTGCGCCCAAACGTCTCCCGAATAACAGGCGATACCACAAACGAGTAATCCTTGACTCAAGAGAAACGTGTCGCTAAATCAGGGACTGGCCTTTATGCCTTAATTTCGGTGGCAACACGAGGATCGACTAAAACAAAAACCTCGTGCAGTTAATCAGCTGTCACAGCTGGTTGGATCAACTGTCCGTCTCTCTTCCAAGCTAACACCGTCTTCATGCACCACCACACTTTACCTGGACCCTGCTCGTTAATCTCCCTCTGGATCTCACTACTCCAATCGCTGTGGACGGCGGCTCGAACGGCGCGGTTCAGTTCACGGTACACGCAAGAGTCTCTTCCTGACCGCGCCAAAGCGGCCCGGCGACAGGCCATGAGGCCACGGGTGGCGGCGGAGATGGGAGGGACAGTGGAGTTAATGGCATGTGCGTCAACAAGAGGTAAGAATGTGTTGAAAATGCGGTCCGCTGATCATTGACGGTCGGGGCAGAGAAAACTTACCCCAATCAACACAACGAAGATTAGAATTAGAAGAAGCGATGCCATTTTCGTTTCAGGCAGGTAGATGAAATAACAGCTCGCTTAACTAGAGTTCTCGAGGCATTCGATAGAACACTTATGAATGTACGCGAGCTAAAATGGCAGAAGCTAGCACTGCATTTACGCACGATGTCGTGGTGACGGTTTTGAACGAACACGCGGCGGAAGCAGTCAGCCCTGCGCTATAGGCTCTATCGGCACGTCCTTCAGACCAGTTTTATTCTGGAACCATCGCTGATGCTTTTGATTAGCGTGAGCGTTATGGCGGCTCTTAAACCAGAATATCCCTCTCCATCAGCGATCTTTCTGGCCTTCATGTTCGTGCACTCGTCATTACTTGATCGTGCGCGGGCGTGTACGGTCAATCAAGTGAATGCCGAACGCACTGTAACGGCGCCCCAGGGACGCTCAGAGTTCGGAGGTGCATAACATAAAACACATTGCTGCATTTTGTCGTTCAATTGAAAATACTTGGCTACGGCACAACATAAAGTAAGTTACAGCTTGATGGCTACTCGCGTTCACGGATACGAGCAGCAGTTTTGATAAAGTATGTCGCCATGAGCCAACGCAGGCTTCATTCGTTCGCTCATTTTTTTGATCAACATGTCAACTTCGCCCAGGTATAATTTATGCTTATAACCGGGCTGGTAAACGAAAGCAATCTGAATGCATCCTTAACCAGTATGATGCTATATCTATAGACGCAACAGCTGTCGCCGTTGTTCCCGGGGGCCGGCCGGTGGGATCAAGGAGCAGCAGCGTCCCGACGCGGCCCCCGGCCGTGCTGGACACGAGTCCAGCCCTGCTCCGTCGGCTGCACAGCTGGCCCTGTCCGCGCACTCGGTGCTTCTTGCAGAACCAATGTCCGTTGGCGCAGCCTGCCGCGAGGGAGCTCGAGGCGGAGGACTAAGGTGGAGGGAGCTCGAGGCGGAGGGCTTGGGTGGAGGGAGCTCGAGGCGGAGGATTAAGGTGGAGGGAGCCCAAGGCGGAGGATTAAGGTGGAGGGAGCTTGAGGCGGAGGGCTAAGGTGAAAGGAGCTCGAGGCGGAGGGCTTAGGTGGAGCGAGCTCGAGGCGGAGGATTAAGGTGGAGGGAGCTCGAGGCGGAGGACTAAGGTGGAGGGAGCTCGAAGCAGAGGATTAAGTTGGAGGGAGCTCGAGGCAGAGGTCTAAGGTGAGAGAAGCTCGAGGCGGAGGGTTAGGACAGAGGGAGCCCGAGGCGGAGTGCTAAGTAGCTCATTGGCTGTCGCCTGATTTCGGTCCTAGGCAACCGACCCCGTCCTGGCAACGACTGCACTCTTATCGGCCTTACTGATGAGGTCTAAGGATTCCCCGTGCTTTGAGCTGGCATGACAGCAATAACACCAAGTCACAACATGCACATCGTACAATGTGCCCAATCTAATAGCCATCGTGGGACTGCTTGCTGCCGGCACTTTCGACTGAAGTGGCCTGCTGGACTGGGCCGCAATACCGCAGTAGCTGCGGGCAGGGCGTGAGTCACGGCACCCTGTCTCGACCTCTCGCTAAATAGCGCCTGTCTTAATTTTGATGGTGAGAGAAGTCTCCTCTCAAAATGCACGGCAGGTGCGTATCCATGCCGGGTGACGCTCTCCACAGTTCGCGTATCGGGTAATGTCTGAAGCGGTCTGTCGGCCCGTGTCCCGTGCTGACACACGTTCCACATCTCTGATCGTTCCGACAACGGCTGTTGAAACGCCCCCAGTGACTGACATCTGAAGCAGCACATCGGGTCTGGGACGTAGCAGCGGATCGGGATGGAGCTCCGCACACTTCCTCAGGCAGCACAGTTGCATTAAATACCAAGATGATGACGTTGGGTAGAGCTAACTCTTCCCTCACTCTCTCCAGTGTTCGCTCTGCGTTACTTTACTTACTGCGTTTACTCTGCTCCTTCCCTCGCCATGCCCTTAGTAATCTCGCCCTTACTCACATCACACACATACCAGAAAGTGATCATACCCTAGACAAAGTCGGTGCGGCCACCGGAGCGTCGGGGTCAGAGTCTGGGTGAGGTGCGGCGACGATTGGTGCGCTGGTCATCCCCCGACCACGAGCTTTGTACAGCTCAGTAGCTCGCAGCTCAGTGGCGTTCAGGTCGTCTTTGGTATACCCAACTTTCATTCTCCCATCTACACGTCGGGACGCGCTAACGTTCAGGTCGTCTTTGGTATACCTAACTTTGATTCCGCTATCTACACGTCGGGACGCGCTAGCGTTCATGTCGTGTTTGGTATACCGAGCTTTGATTCCGCTATCTACACATCGGGGCACGCTTACCAGTTTGCCGAACTTGGATAGGGCCTGTTCGAACTTGAACCTGTTCGAACTCGTATTAACATGGCTAATCCATGTTCGTCTTAAAATGTTCAAAATTCAGTCAGAATTGATTACTGATAAAAAACTATGTGTTATGGTTTTGAACAGACGCGCTCGCAAGTCATAGCAACAACAGCCTGATCGCCCGGCGTTGCAGTCTCCACAGACCGCGCGGCGTTGGCCTGTTACTGTGACGTTAAGTGATGGTCAATAGGCAAGCGAAAAAGACGACACATCGTGAAGAACATGGCTGGTGAACTAGGTAAGTCGGCATGTCTATTTAAATGTGGTGCAAAATGAAGCTTAACATTACCGCAATTTGAAAAGTGGGGGAGGGCAGTTAACACGCGCTCGGGTGGCAGGGGGGGGGGGCGAATTGATCCCCCCGCACCTGGGTATTTAGTCGGCCACCCGGGTGCGTGTTAACACTGCTGCCCCCTCCCCCCACCGCAAAAAGGGGGGGGGGCATGGCCCCCTGGTCCTTCCTGTTCCTATGGCCATGTTCGGACGGGTCCGCATTTGGCGCTCTCAGGCCCCCCTCGAACTAATGGTTGTGTTTGGTTTGGCGGGGAGGGGTGGGGGAACGCTGTGGAGGCTTGATCGATTCCGAACGGGTGGCGGGCAAAGCGGAAAGTAAGAGAGTGTATGCTTAAACATGTGCCTAAGCGTATTTGCACATAGGCTGACACCCATGTTCTTAAAGTATGCATCGAATGAACGTTAAAGGTATTTCACACGTAGAAGATGTATACATATGTGCATATATATGTATATATATATATATACATATATATTTAATCTGTGCTTGGGTGCGTGCGTGCGTGCGTGCGTGGGTGCGTGCGTGTGTGTGTGTGTGCGTGCGTGTGTGCGTGCGTGCGTGCGTGCGTGCGTGCGTGCGTGCGTGCGTCAGTGGGTGCGTGCCGTGTGGATGTGTGCGTGCGTGCGTGCGTGTGCGCGTGTGGGTGTGCACGTGCGTGTGCGTGTGCGTGTGTGTGTGGGGGGGGGGTGTGTTGTGTTGTATAACCGATCCAATAACCATAACTTTAGGCACGGAATCCGAGCAGCTCTTGGCCTTGTCTCTCATGGCAACTTTCGCAAATCTGCCCCCCCTCCCCAATTATTTTCAGAAGTTGATACTCATGATGGAGGTGGTCGTTCTGGTTGTGCAATCACTTTTGTCCCCTTTATGAGCAGATTACCACATCGTCTTCCAGCGTTGATACAGGGGTGAAGAGGTGCCTTTTCTGTCACTGACGAAAGTTGGAACCGTCTGAATCGTTATCTGCAGTGAAATACGTTAGAAAGCGTTGCAATATCTCTCTAAATGCAATACAACACAAAAATCAAGGACAAATTAAACGCAATGGGACAAAGCCATCAAACATTTTCGCTTCGGGAGTTCATTTTCGCTAAAATTTCACTTACTGGCTATTAAACACTGAATGAAGGCTGAGACTAGCCTGATGGGATTATCGGATAAAGGCACACTTAACATAACCAGCCTGAGCGTGATATATATATATATATATAGATATATATATATATATAGATATATAGATATATATATATATATAGATATAGATATAGATATAGATATAGATATAGATATAGATATAGATATATAGATATATAGATATATAGATATATAGATATAATAGATAGATATATATATATATATATATATATATATATATATATATATATATATATATATATACATGCGTGTAGTAAGGGCGCGTAGTTTCCTATTCAGTTAGGGGGAAGGCGGAATCTTGCCTCCTAACGTGCGAGGAGTTTCCTATTTTAGTTATAATGTTCTCCAACATTTTTCATGTATCATAAGCTGGGGGCTCAGCCCCAAGCAACTAATTTTGAGGAACCGCACCTCTGCTGCCAGCCGTAAAAAATGGGTCAAATTTGGGGACGGAACTGTTTAAAGTACATTTTGGAGGCAGGTTCAGCCATTTTTCCTGCAAGTCAAATTCATCCGGAACCCCCTCCCCCTCCCCCTTCCATCCCTCAGCCCTACACATTTTGTAAAACTGCATCCCTGTGGCCCCACATTTACCGATAACATGGTTCTGCAAACACATGAAACAATATCGCTTTTGTTGTCATGACGTCATCTTGAATCGGTTGAAAGCGTTGGCGACCTTCCTTATCTTGGCATAATTATTGTCGTCGCAGAACTCGCACTTCCGAACATGGTCCCAATTATTTAGAGCAAAACCCATACACTACTGACATCAACAGATGCAAACGACATTTTCGAATGCCCGCAGCACCTTTCTTTAGCTTCATATGCAATATGATCAGAACTCAAAACCTTTATTTCATGCCTGCCCACCGATCATTGCGCTAAGTCTGAAGTGCAACGGAAAAGATAAGAGGCGCGCACCAGCAATCCTCAGCCTCTTACCTCAAAGCCGCTGTTCCTCGCGGTAGCAGGAAGCCCGGATGAATCTTTGACACGTGTCGCTGCAACGACCGACGTTTACCTCTGAAGCTAAAGCTCAGGCATCCGCAAATAGTCATCCTAGATCGGCAGGATTTTTAATGCTATTACCTTAAATTTTGACGATTAGCTACGCCCTTTTGACCAGTCAGCTTCTCACGACATGAACACAACCCACGGCAGCCCATATCCTTGCGCTGAACCCGACGCACTACCGCGTGGCGGGCAATTAAGTCCTGTCTCAAATGGCACAACGCGGCAAAACGCTGCGTAGCAAACTGATCATGTTTCCTCGCAGGATGCTGTGGCCAGCCACGATTCTTACTAGTGACAAGCCTCGCTGTGTGGTATTTTCTACTGTTTAGTATTGTAAGCGAATCTTGGCTTAAAATCTGTCAAAAGCACTGATCTGAGCGGCGGTGGAAAGACACTGTGCCGCCACTGGTCTATGACGTCAACACTGATATAGTATAGTTTGTGGCATGTTTCTGTCACCTGCTAAAACTATCCTGGTTACAGCTACAACGTTTGGAAGCATGTTATGGCTCAACCTGCCCATACAGTGAAACGTCAACATTTCTACGTGTAAGTGTTACGCTTACAGTAACCCTTCGCTACGCTGTAAGCGTTAGCGAGTACAGACCAATACTAAGCTTTGAGTTTCGTCAAGTTGAGATAATCTATGGTAATATGGTCTTGTCTGTAACGATTACGCAGTGGAATACATTCCTAAAACCAAGATGTTGACATGGGTTATTTTAGGTCAATAACCTATTTTGACCTCTAAGAAGTCCGTGGGAGATAAAGATGCGGTCCCTGCAGTCAATAAATTCGAAATAATGACCAGAAACTGTCCCATACAGCAAGCCATAGAGTAAGAAACAGGTTGGTTTTGACCTTAGTCTGACCTTCATACCTGACTTTAGGTCAATGTAATTTGTTCATTCAATTGTTGTGTTGCCTAAGAAAGTATCTCAGAAATGTATGGTTTCGTGTGACTCTCCGTTGTTGCATCAGATTGAGCGATTCCCTAGAACTTGACTTCGCTGAAACCATGGTCTGACTTTGACCTGCCATAGGTCAGCGACCTTACAAGGTACATATAAACTTCTAGCATCAAACGGTTTGCTATTCAATTTTTGACAGCTACGTAGAATGTGGCGTGGCTTCCCCGCTCTGCTCGGAAACCCTTCTGGAAAAACCTTCGGGGAGCTCAATTCAACCCTCCATCCGAACACGCGTTAATCATACATAGAGGCTGCAACGCCGGGCGTCGCGGCTGTTGTTGCTATGACTTGCGAGCGCGCATGCTCATAACCATATTACGTAGCTTTTTATCAGTAATCTATTCTGAGCGAATCTTTAGCATTTTAAGATGAACATGGACTAGCCATGTTTACACAAGTTTAGGACCCCTTTCATCGGCAATCTACGTTCAGGGAGTCCTTAATATCCCTGAAGAGCACAGAAAACATGGAGCTTGAGTCTTTGTGACAACTATTGGACCACCTGCGGCGATCATGGATGTTGCTGCGTCAATGAGGGCCCCTGTACTGATCCGGGGCCGACTGCGCGGGTCAGAAGGCCTCTTTTGCCAGGGAAGGGAGCAATGCGATATGATGTATCCTTCTAATGGCCTTCCGACGGACCAGGAGATCCCGCCCTGTGTCCCCAGAATGACAGCCAGAAGACAGTTCGCAATGGGACAGAATGGCCCATCAGCCCTTGACCGGAAACGGCAATGTGTCCTTGGTGTTTTACTCAGGGGGCCCCTTGCCCGGGGGGAAATAAGGCGTCTCATTATTATTGAGTAGAGTGGAAGTCTCATTCCTGCGGAATAGAGCGGGCCGAAATGGGCTTAAAAACGAACAAGCGCATCCCATGTTTGCCTGAGAACATTCATTTTTCAGAATAGATTAGTGAAGCAACTTATATCAAAAGGTTTGAGCACGCCCGCCCGCAACCTCGAGAGTGAGGACAACGACGGCCTGGGTTGCAGCTTCCGTAAAACCGAAGGGCGTCGGCCGCTGGAAGCGCCGCCAGACGGTGGGCGCTGTTTTAATCCGTTTTCTGCACAGATTAATGTTTACAGAAACACGAAAAATAGAGATTTTACCTTTACCCTTCTAGTTCAACCACCAGATTCCAGCCCCACTTCGCGGTGTTTTAAGAGCCAATCTGTTCTCATCAGTTTAATAATCGCGCACGTGGAATATGCGCCCAGACTGCCTTCTACATTTCAGATTTATGTCATGAAGCATTCAAAGCCACTTCTTTCAGAAGCGTTATCATTTTCGTCCGTCCGGTAACCACGGCTCAATATTAACTGCTGGGCGCATGTTAAAAAAATATAACGCTACATGGATTGCAATACTAATCGATTCTGACTGAAAGGTGAACATTTCCAGAAAAACCATGGTTTGGCCATGTTAATAAGTATTATTGACCACTCGATCTGCAATCAAATTTTCGTCTTTAAATTTGGATCAGACATATCCATTCACAATCTACCTTCGCAATGTCCTTGATGTCTGTAGAGCCCAGATGCAAATTCTGACAAAACTTCTGAATTCTCTCGGTTTAGGCAGCGTCCACCAAACCATAATAAATTAAGGGCGCCGGCGATGTTTTCCATACGGTCGTTCAATGCCCAAATCCTACACTTTGTTGACTTCAAAATGCAAACAGAACTGATCTCACGGTAGCCTTTGACTTCTGTTCTGATTACAAGGTATACGTGACAATAAAATGAAGAAAACCATGCCCCTTGTCAACAAGTGGGCTACACCCGGGGATTTTCGGGAAACCATAAGAGGGGCTTTTGTCAACCGTGTTCCCCTTGGCAATGCCCTGGCTACGCCCCTGCCCACACACAAAAGCAGATCAAGTCGCCAACGTTGAATGATGGGCAATGAAATGTCCGTGGGGCCAATTCGTACCTAAGGCAGGCAACTTCACGGAGGCTTTTTTCTGTGGTGGCGTGGTGCACGGGAAGATAATCCGAGAAAAAGACATTGTTGCAGGTGTCCAAAATATGTTTCACACAGCAGATAGAATTAATGCTGATCCAAAAATGTGAGAAAAAGCAGCCGTCCGATCAGTTCGCAGTCAGTCATGCGAGAGACAGCTCGGCCAGGGCTGTCATGTCATGTCATGTCATGTCAGTCATGCGAGAAGCAGTGGTCGTCGAATGACAGATGAGTCGAATAGGCAAGATTGTGCACCAGTGAGAAACAGCTCTAGATGCATATGTGGCATAACTGTCATGCCATTTGAATAAAGAGCGATAGCAATATCCGTCTTTAGCCCCTTCCCCTCGTCATCGGGCTTGCTTTCCAGAAAAAGTTTCTGAATTTCACCCTGAGCTTGCCCCCCCCCTTTTTGAAGCGTTCCTACGCCTATGCCTGGAGATCATTCAAGTTCAATTCAGGCTAAATTTATAAACCACTCAAATGAAAAACATTGAAGTGCTAACGGGTCTATGTGACCAGCACAACGCATTTCTGTGGTCCGGAAGAGTGTGTTGTACATCTACATGTGCTTAAAATCGCACAGCTGTTTTCTACATTATACATGGTCCTTTCGACGCTTGACATCGCGTTTGTAACAAACTAAAAACGGCACATTGGTGCATGAAATCATACGTCATCTGCCTCACAAACGCGATGAGGAGGTGGTTACACGTGTTGCACTCGTTTGTCTAGCCCCTCTACCACTGATAATATGGGTTATTGACCTTGGACGACATCATTTGTTTTTGCATATCGTGACCTATTATGACCTTACGCGTGACAATTATATCAGTGGAGTATTGGGTAGAGTCTTAAAATTATGCGTCCAAAAGTTATCTTATAAATCTACCTATTTCGGGCTCAGCATGTGTTTTGCAGAAAGGACTCATAGGAGCCGGTCGTGGTCTGGGTCAAGGTCGTGTGCTCTGTGGTCAAATCGTGGTTCTGCATGTGAATTAGTACTCCATTCTTCAAATACAAACGCCGAAACTACACCAAAATACGTCCAAAGAAGGCAAGCACACACAGCAGAGATATGCCTGGTCAAGGTTTTTTAGAAGTTGCCCTCTCTGACTCGATGCAGGTTGCCAATCACGACAGATCAAAACTTCATCATTGCGCGAAGGGTGTCAAACTTATAAAAAACAGGCACTAAAATTTCATTTTGCTGCAAGCGCTTATTTCTGAGTTGTGCCCGAAAAGACCCGTACTGGAAGTCAGATTACCTTGCCGGGCGCAGGTCAGCGTTTCGGATACATCCCCTATCAAATCTCAAAAGCAATAGCTTGCTCTTCATATCATCGAATCAATGTAGATCGGCGCACACAGTAGCTGCTTCCTCGCCGGATGACCCCAGATCGGCGCACACAGTAGCTGCTTCCTCGCCGGATCATCCCAGATCGGCGCGCACAGCTGCGCGTCTCCGACAAGGAAAGACACCGCGAACGTCTGGTGGAAGAGTACGCAACATGTTCGTCGCATCGGCACGCCGCAAAAGCACATCAGCGCCAGCAAGATGACTTAACACCGGGAGCCCTTTGCCCGGAACTCCAGCTTCTTCAGACGACCTCTGATGCGACGGCTGTTGCTGGCATCGTGCTCAGGAGTTCTATCGACAGGGCAACATGGGGATACCAGACATTTAGGTTAGCGGTAGCTTTCGTCGTAGCTTTGCCCACTTGCAGATAGAGCAGCAGCGAGTTGAGATGATGCTCCTGCTGGGTGCCGGTGCGGAGCCTTATTTTAACGTTCACCAGGACAGTGGAGAGAAGCCGCTAGCCGCCGCTCACACAAGTGGGTAAATGGATGGAAGCCGAGGTTGTACACCTCCAAGGAGGTGTCGCGTCGCAAGGCACTGCAGTGTGCTCACCACGGCCAGCGGGACGATGACTACACACTACTTGGACTCTGCAAAGTCCCTGACGCCGGGTATCATTTTCATAAGTCGGTTCGGCAGGCTGAGCAGATGAAGTTTGCCTTGCCATCCCCCTCCCCATAGACGTTCCCGACGTCAAAATATCAAAAGCTAGCATTTGGTCGCTTCAAAATTGTTTTGATGATTTCAATTTCTTCATCATCGAAACTGATGATGATAAGAAATGATTTCAGTTTGAAGGAGATGTGAGGCTACATTTTTGTTAAAAGCTTAGGATTTTTAATACCACGAATTCTAAGAAGCCAACCGCCTCTGATCAACAGCAATGGATGTCGTTTATCGTTCATCAGTGGGGGCTCGAAGTGCAAAAACACGGTATTATGCAGTGTACTGAAATCTGGCACGTACATACAAGAGTCTGCACAAATCGTGTGCACTGCCAGGATGTACCTATATCACAGAAAGGAGCTAGACTGCACGATCATTTCAACAGACATGCAGATAATTGGAAGGACATGTAAGATAGAGGCTGATGACTGTAGGCCACCGGAGTGGCCGTTTAAAACAGTAGCGTCAACAACGCTTTGATGCATATTGGAAGTTGTATGAGCAGAGGAGGGGGAATATGGGATTTTGTCAATAGGAGCATGCAATATTGTGGGGCTCCAAAGTTTAGCCACTTCCCTCCCCCCCCCGAAAAAAACATTCACATTCCGGTCATCATATTCTAAGTTTTTTAGTATGGTATTTTCTTATACGGGAACCCATCCTACTTTGCACAGCCCGAGAAAAGTAGGCGTGCTGCGTATGCACATGCATGGAGCTCATTCATTTTTTTCAGAACATGGTGGATTCTGACATTTTGAGACTAAGTTTTTTAGAGAAATGTGGCAAAATTATCCAAAGTTGGCTGCCAAACACCATTTACATCAAGCACGACCTTCATTTCTTGCTTATTTACATCTAGCCAGCTGTTCGATGTGATCAGCTGATTGCTGTTGGCTAATGCAGGGTTTTTATTTTCTTCTTCAAAAAGGAACACAAGATACTATGACATTAAAAATGTATTAAGAACATGACGCATCAGTACGATGGGTGTCACATATTCAATATCCAGCGGAAATGACACACGTCGGTGCCACGTAAAATAAGATTAGACAGTTGCCCGCAAAATTCATCGGCGCATATCCCACTGCTGCTCCAAGGCTAACACACCAGGACCAATAGGGACGGAGCCTGAACGATCATGGCCGTCGGGGCAGACCAAAAAAAGCTTCCGTCAGCAAGCAAATAGTCCTTAGAGCAGTGGGGAAGGACCCAAGACCAACGTGGATGGCCTCTAAACGATCAAAAATGTCCCGGGCTGACTCACGTGTAGGGCTCCGGCTAGAGCACAGGGCCCTCTGAGAAAAGGGGAATTACCCAAGACCAGGGTGCATGAATTCATGCCCCTGTGCCATCAAGTGTCCGGGCAGGTTAACAAAAGAGCCCCAACAGGAGTGAAGGGTCTTCCGCCAACGAGATCAAAGGAAAGGAGCCCAAGGTAAGTGTAGAGGGCCTCTGAGCATCGAGTGTCTTGGTGCCTTGCCTTATGTGGGCCCCAGTAATAGCGAAAGAAGGTCCGAGCAAGTGGGAAAAGCCGGAGTCATATATGAGGCGTTCCCGGACAACTGAGTGTACGCCGGTATCTGGGAACCCGGCAACAGCGTATAGAGCCTTTTGGGCGAATGGGAAGAATCCATGGAGGGCCGCTGATCGATCAAGGGTGTCTGGGCATGGTAGTAGATAGTGCCCCAACACCGGCGTAGGGCCCTACCATAAAATGCAGAAATGAAGAACAGCGTGGAAGGCTTCTTAGCCATAGGATTGACCCGGCTGGTGCAGATGTGGGGCCCCGGCAGCACTGTAAGGCCGCTGGACATCGCAATGAGCCTCACCATGTCTCTCAATCACCACTCTCTCAATCAACGAGGAATTAGCTTTGCTCTCGGGCTCTTCACTTTTGTTTGCGATTGTTTTTGGTCGTCTGGAGGCCCAAAGACGTTCAATTTAGTTGTGTTTTGTGTTAAAAGACTGTGTCCGTTCGGCCGATCATGAACCCATTCGAAGCCAATGGGTGACCCTTGGGGCACAAGAAGGCATGGTTTCGTGCTCCCGGCATTCATTCCAATAAGAAGCACCTAAGACACGATATGGAGAGGAAGGATCAATTCTGCCCGAAAATGTCAATAGATGAAGGCCCGACAAGAGCCTGGGACCCTCTTTTTAGATATAAACACCCATGACAGGGTGTGGAGAGCCCAACCGATCGAGTGCACCCGAGGGGTAGGTTAACAGATCAGGCCATCGACAAGAGCGCGGAGCCCTCCAAATAAATAGGAAGTACCCAAGACCCAATGTAGATGGCGCCCGAACGATCAAGTGTGCCCGGGCAAGTTATCAGACCAGGCCCTGTCAAGGGCGTAGGGTCTTCCATTCAAATAAGAAGCACCCAAGACCTGCTGTGGAGGGCCACGAAAGAGCGCGTGTACCCGTGCTGGCTATCAGATGGTTCCCAGCAGGAACGTAGGACTCTACATTCAAATACCAAGATCAAATGCGCCGGGCCCCCGAACAACCTATTGCGTTCGAGAAGGTGTACAGGTGAGGCCCTCGACCAGTGCGTACGGCTCTCCATCGAAATAGGAAGCGCTCAAAGCACAATGTGGAGGGCCCCCGAACGATCGAGTGGGGCGGAGCAGATTAACAGTTAGGGCCTTCGGCAAGAGCGGAGGACCCTCCATTCAAATAAGAAGGACCCAAAACTCAGTGTAGATTCGGCTCCACTCCTAAACATCAAATGCACTCAAGCAGGCTATAAGATGGCCCTGGCAGAAGCGTAGGGCCCTGCATGAAGCGTGGACAAAACCAAATGTGCCGGGCTCCCGAACAATCCCGTACGCCCGAGCAGGTTCATTTGGACGTGAATGGATGTAAGATGTTTAGATTTAGGCTTTGGCAATAAAGATAGTGCAATGTGCATTGTGTTCTACACATGCACACGACAGATCATCAAGTCAGCCAAGTACAGCGTGCCAAAAAGCATGACATTCAGCTTGTCAATGGCCAAGTATGAAGCCCCCTTTTCTTCAGGTTTCATTCAACTTGCTGTCCTGGCGCTCACCACTCGATCCAAGTTGCCTCCGTTGTGTTGTGTGCTGCGACAGCTGGACCTGCCACGTGTCGTTGGGCCGATCAACGAATTCCCCGACGACACTGTGCGCAAGCTAACAATGTTGAGTTACCGTACACCGCCAACGCAGGTTCAGCACGTTGTAGCGGGCAGGCGACACATGAAAGGACGATTGTATGCGCAGTCTTTGTCGTTTGCACCATCCAAGTAGAGCTCAGCGCAGTCTTCCACCCCATTGCCGTTGTTTGGCTCATTGGGCCGCCAAGTCAGGGACCAGTTGGAACCGTCCACCGACTGCCAGGAGCCCTCAGAAGCCATGTCGGAAATACCCACGAAGACAGGCGTGCCCTGCCAGAAGTGGCTGTGGAGTATGCGCCAGGTCTTCATGCTAGGAATGACGGCGAGCCGGGCGCCTTCCTGCAGCGCCGCGCAGTGCTGGTCTGCCGCATGCCAGCTGAGCTGAGTGGAGACGTAGAGGTAGCAGTAGTTGTCCAGGCCGAGCCAGCCGTGTGGACAGGGCGAACCTGTGCGGCAGTCGAGTGGCGACTCGCATATGTGTGCCGACAAAGTGTCTGAACAAAGACGCATGCGGTAGTCATCTTTGATGCGCTGAGTGCGTAAATTTATACAACCCTGGCTATAGCTGCTGGTTATTGGCGGCTGATAGGAAGGTGAGGTGTTGTCCACGTTGATGAACATATCATTCTGGTACTTGAGCCCGATATACTCCGTATGTCCGGGCCGGGTCGCATGGTGCAGCAGAAAGGCTCCCTCCTGCTCGTCGTTGAGGGAGACCAGATCAGAGCAAGGACTGAGCGCGCGACATGCGACCCTGGCCGCCTCCCAATCCACCGGCGGGTCCACCGAGCGGCGCAGGTAGCAGCTCTCGCGGTAGAACAGCCAGTCGGGCGGACATGGCGTGAGCTCGGGCCACGGGTGTTGGCTGTAGCTGACCGTACTGCTGCCCTCGTGCGGCGTCTGGGTGACGCACGTGTCGGAGAAGAGCTCGCACGAGGCGTTCTCCCGGCGAGTGAAGCCGTGACAGGTGGGCTGGCTGTCGCAGGAGGCGGCACAGCTCACGAGAGATGGCGTCACGGACGTCGACGACGGTGCAACAGAGAACACGTCCGGACGGCGGACGTACGAGGCACTAACTGGCACAGCGCCACAACAGAGCACAGTGAGCAGCGTCTGTACAGCTGCCATCCCGCTGGGAGCGCCCCCGCCGTCTGTGCGTCGGTCATTGGCGCGGGCCAGAGAAGCCGCGCTGTGTTTGGTTGGCGTTGCTACGCCTCGCTGCCCAAACCATTCCTAGGAAAGTAACGGCACAATAAAAAGCCCTCGCTTAATGGCATCCACTTGCATAGTTTCTTGCATTTGTGGCATGAAATCACGCACTGCGACAAGCGCTGCATCGGTGTCACGCGCATGCATGGTAATCTACACTAGATGAATACACAAGGGTAGTCACATGAAATTATTTGGGAAGCTGTGATGTCGATTACTTGGAAAATCACATCATTTTCAGCAGCCTCTCCAGTTCTCCCAAAATATTGCACATCTCTGAACGGCGCTTGATCATTTTCAAAGAAATGCATTTATCGGTTTGAGATTCAGCCATTTTCCATTTCCAGCAATTTTAACGGCGGTGTGTTTACGATCTTGTTCGTCCTCTTCAGAGTCTCGATGATAACTAAATCGACCCTTCCGGTGGTGCATTATCGCCTGAAAGCCTCAAGCGTAACCTAAAGCAGAGAGAAATGGAGTAACTCAGACCACTTAGAGCAGGCCCACCAATAGGGTCAGTCGCGTGCAATGGAAAATAATAATGCACAGATATAACGCACAATAACGCACAATAACCCCGCACAGAATCTGTGGGAGAAAAAAGTATTGTGGTATGTCACTAGTGGTGCCAGGATCTCTGTGCACCAAACGCACGACTCTTACCTACTCTCCACCGCAGATTTTTACCTGTTTTTACCTGCCATAGCCCGCGGCGCAGGTAATTCTGCTCAAGGATCGTGAGGGTTTGGTCACCAGACTGAGTCGGGTCACCCCTAGCTCTTAACATCACCTAGCATGAGTCTGTTTATAAGGCTTGACCTATAACATCGTCGTAACCAGTGCTGCGTCTCGCGACGTATAATGAGCAAACGACTCAGCATAATTTGTAGAACATATTACTTTTGACCTTGTCGACGTAAGGAACAAGATGACCTCACGCCATAGTAAGGGATTAAGCGTTACCAGCCAGTGGATAGCGTGTATCACACACTTAGCTTATGGAAATGTGCGGGAAAAGGTTAAAATGAGGCCATTTCTAGCCGAAAATTCGGATCATGCCATCGGAACTCTGTTCAGTAAGAAATATACTTTTAATCATATCATTTCGCCGCGCCTTGCCGCACTAATCTAATGATGTAGTGATTAGTGCCAATTTTGAACAGGGATACGAGGATTGCATTACAGCGTCGAGCGAGTGAGGAGATGTGGGGTGTTTCTCCAGCTGTACAGCTCACAGCACAGCTCCAAGGTGGAAAGCGTTTGAGTTAGTAAGCGAATGAATCTGACTCGTGTGGTGATCGGTAGCCTGCACCGATCATGCGGCAACAGTGCTCTGTCCATGAGATTATGGCCATATTGAAGAGGAACAATAACTTGAAGTGGATTCTCGACCTCCGCGGTGCGCCAAAATAACACGCCGAATAAAATAAAAAATCAGGAATGAGATATACAAAGCTGCGATATATATATATATATATATATATATATATACATACATATATATATATATGTATATGTATATATATATATATATATGTATATATATATATATATATATATATATATATATTCAAACATTGCTTGAATTTTCCGAACATGATATAGATCATGGAAGCAATACGCATATACTGCAATATAAAGTCTCAAATCGATATTTCCATTTGTTCCGACCACTTCGGTGGTGCAGTTGGTAAATGCTTGCGCCAATCAGGGGGGGGGGGGAATTCCTGAGTTCAAGCGTGACTACGACAGACTCCTTTTCGTCCAGCTCCCTGCCAGGCTTTGGCAGCCAATAGGAGCGATCATCGCCGTGTCCTGAAGTTAACGCTGCACCA
The DNA here is from genome assembly GCF_011947565.3 of Pollicipes pollicipes. Classification (NCBI taxonomy): domain Eukaryota; kingdom Metazoa; phylum Arthropoda; class Thecostraca; order Pollicipedomorpha; family Pollicipedidae; genus Pollicipes; species Pollicipes pollicipes. The sequence continues at coordinate 8,124,825 of NW_023596136.1, read as the reverse complement.
ATCAGCTCCCGCGGCGCTCAGGCTGCGGGCATGGCATGCATTGAAAGAGGTCATTCGGTACGATGACCCATCCCAGGGCACAGCCTCATTCTAAGTAGGCGGATCAGTCCTCTGACCTCGGGGGCCGAGAAATCGGGATATAGGCCTCTGTGTATACCCGCGTGCTGAGATATACCCGCGTGCTGAGATATACCCGCGTGCTGAGATAGACATCCTGGTAATAAGCGCGTGTTCAAAACCGTCCCGCAAGGATACGGAAAATGGACCTCTGTCTGGTACAGTGAATGCGGCCTTAGCTGATCTTAGGTGATTCGACTGTAATCTGCAGCACAAGGGCGAGCCAGGCCCCACATGCTACGGCTTCGACAGGCGTGGGTCCTTTTCCACTCGTCCATACTGTGCCCACACACACTCTCCACTCGCCCCGCGGGTATGAGTTGTCGGTGGGCAGGGTTATAACCAACTCCCCCAACCAGATGAAACACACGAATGTCCTGCCCAGGCACTGCAGTGGTCGCCATGAGCGTGAAGCCTGATAAAACATCAGCAAAAAAAAACAAACAAAACAAAACATTCAGATAACTATTGATTGCCAAATAAATACTCATATCCTCCTACAGGCTCTGAACGCGGCCGACTGGAGCGCTGTCCTGACGCCTTCTTAATCCTGATGAACATGAAATTCGTTCGTGGCGATGTTCAAAATAGCTCTTGACCGATTTCGGTATCTGGCCACATTATGGAACTTCAAACCAGCCTCGCTCACTTCCGTATTGCCGATGGTAAGCGATAAGCTAGTACACGAGCAGCTTACTACGCATTCTACATCACAGTGCCGTCTGTCACCAACCAGTACGGATTTCCTGTGAGCCATTTAGCTGAGACGGCAACACTGAGCGCTCCAGGTGGTCTATTTGAGCCATGGATGTCTGCTGTTACCGCTGGTGGCCCCCGTCAACTTATTACAACTTATATACAACTTACAAGGCATTTGACCGTGCACGCCAGTGCTTGCTGCTGAAAGCACTGGGATTGCACGTGTTACGCTCATGACTACACAAACACCTTAAGCGCCCCTTACAGCATGCAACAGGTTAAAACTCGTCAATTGACGCTCGCTCCAGTGCCTGAAGTGTTTGCCAGGGATCATCTGTAGGTTACCTGCTATTTGGTACGTTCAAAAACTAACGAAATCGTCACGCTGGTGCCGCCTAGTTTATACAGTAAACGGGTACTGTCGGGCTGGAGTGCCCATGGAGGACAATTCAAGCTGGTCCCTGACTTGGTATCTCGGTGATCCAAATGGCGGTGTGGTCGGGCCAACTAGCGGTGTGGCCAAGCCAACTGGCGGTGTGGCCGAACCAACTGGCGGTGTGGCCGAGCCAACTGGCGGTGTGGCCGAGCCAACTGGCGGTGTGGCCGAGCCAACTGGCGGTGTGGCCGAGCCAACTGGCGGTGTGGCCAAGCCAACTGGCGGTGTGGCCGAGACCTACATCGAGCTCCTCTCAGACGGCCCATACGACAAAGCGTGTCCGTATACGCGCCCCTTCATGCGGCGCTTGACCACTATGTTCTGCTGCGGCTTTTATCGTTGTTCAAGCTGACACTACATTTGGTGGACGTTATATCTATGTACAAATATATATATATATATATATATATATATATATGCCACATATTGTGGGGTAGGTTCAACAAATTCGATCGTTGTGTCGGTGCCGTCTGCGTGTCGGTCAATGCCCTCTCTCCTCCCTCCAGGCCACACTTCCATGAAAAACCACGGCAACTTTCGTAGATGTGTATATGAGCAAAACAAACTTAAAATTTATAGATGTAAATGATGCTTTTGTTACAAGGTGAAGAAAGCAAAAAAAAAATTAACATCACTTCGTATTAATCATCTCAAATGGCACTATAAGGTCTTTCGATTCCTTTAGATAATTGTATGCTATGGACGCGTACAGCATCTACTGAACCACATAAGTTGCGTAAAGATTAGGCCATACACAGCGCAGCAGTGACGAATCAACAATATATCGGTGGTTCAGAGTTCTTGGCCTCTGCGAAACCGTATCACAGTACGCAAAATTGAGATTTTTAAGAATTCAGCCCACCCTACGACGGGCCGCTTGCCGTGCTCCTAACGAAGAGGATTTTAGGCATAACAGTAGCACAGAGTGCCCATCCCATGCCAGTTGCCGCATCAGACAACACTTAGCAACACAATATTGAGCGGATTGAGCAGTTTTTTTATAAATACGTTGATGATCCAGGGCAATCCTTAACGCGAGGGTTGGGCGGGGTCAAATTCCCCCCCCCCCCCCAAGGTTTTTTCCGGAATGATTACCAAACGGCGCGGCGAAGCCGCACCGAACTTTGCATAGCTATATATAGAATTGAATATCGGATCTTTTTATGAAAAAATACACTGGCATTATGAGTTCGCTGACCTATAACAGGTCAAAGTCAGATCATAGTTGTCACCAAAGGGCGTTTCTATGGAATCGTTTAACTTAATACAGCAACGGGTTGTTAGACGAAGCCATACCCATATGACCTAGTCTCTTAGGCAATGAATTGATTGAATCCATAATTGCAGTCAGTCCCATTGACCTAAGGTCAGGTATGAGGGCCAGACCAAAGTCAAAATTGGCTTGTTTTTCTTGAAAGGCTGGCTTTATGAAGCAGTCTCTCGTCTTCATTTCAAATTGATAAATGACAGTGATGGCAACTGACGTGTTCCATCGACCTTTTCCAGGTCATAGTAGGTCACTGACCTAGAATGACCAGAGTCAACACTTTGTTTTTTATGAGCATATCGCCTAGCGCAGTTCTAGAGGCTTATTTAAATGCAATATAGGAGCAATCTTGTAAATATTTGGTCACCTTGACCCTATAAGGATAAAATAAGGTCACTGCCCTTATTGATCTCTTGTTTAAAGCAAGTATCTAGCTTCACGGCGGTTGCATTAGATCTGGGCCACTTCATACACCAATCTGGATTTTAGCCTTGTTTGACCTATTTGGACCCAAGGTCATGATCTGTGAACCTCAAATTGTAACACAGGTGAGCTCACGGGCAGGCAAGTCCACCCTGTGAATTAGGTATTTCTAGCCATCTTTGGATTTGAGACCTCGGCGGGGTAAATTTGACCCCTGGGACCTCGAAGCGAAGTATATTCTACTGGCGAAGGGCATTCTACCGGTAGGGCGTGTTAAACACCGAAGTGGCGCATGCTTATCGTTATAAGATGGATCTCCGTTGGCGACTGATCGTATCAGACTTATTCAGTCATGTTTTTAACGGTTTACGACCATATTAAGGCCACAACAAGCGGAATGTTCAAAGTAAGACATCTCAGTAAGCCTCGATGTTCTTCGCTCCAAAACAACGCAAGGCATACCCATTGCATTCATCATAAATTTATCCTGCAGATGGGCGCAAAATAACCAAGGCAGTCGAGGCACCATTACACTGTCCGGATCATATAAATCACACGCTATGATAGCAGCACTTCAAGAAATAAAGGGCATCAACAGCCTCGTCACCGAGATTTGACCGCGCTTATGTGACGATGTTCCTGGCTGTTGAGAACGGTCGTTCCGACTCAACTCTCGTAGGAACTATGCCCTTGAGCCACCTGTGGATCAGTGCTACCATGTTCTCTTTCCTGAGGCAGGCCAGTTTTCTAATCCTTTCCTTGTGGCATTGGCCGTAAAGGAAGAGCTAGGGCACCCCGTCCCGCACGCACATGCACTGTGGCCTGACTACAAAACCTAAACCTCATATAGAGCTGGTTCAAGCATCAACTGAAGCGATTGCTCTGGCTTGTAAGGATGTTCGGTTCACCTTGTTCTTTCAGTACCTTTTTACAGATTTTATATGTTACAGGTTTGCTGTGTTGCCATCCTGACTGCTTGCAAATAATTTCCACACTGAACTTCCTTCAGATTCCAAGAAAAAGCATGTTAAGCTGCGTTGGATTCACAAAAATACACCCCATTCACTGAAGATACCCCAGGGCAATTCAAGATGCCCCAAGCATGCCCAGGGCCTTATGGGTCGCGCAGTCCCCAGACACTAGCAGTAATGAGCGACAGGACAAACTCGCTCAGAGACACAACCCCCCTACCTGTTCCGACTCGGTAGTCTACATCGCATGCCCTGTGGAACTATGCGCTCTTATCCCGCGTACGTCACGGGACGGTGCGCGCGGACGAACTCGAACTCGAGGACTGACACGGTGTGAAACAATCCCGATTGTAGTTTTCATAGCTGCAGAATGTATCTGGATTTTACGAGAATTCACAATGCGTAATAATAGTCTTAGACATTAGCCCACACCAGTTTTTCATTTGTTTAACGCTTTAAACATAGCGTCTTTGCTGTGTTCCGCACATTACCAGCGACGACTTTTTAAACGAAGCTTTTGTATTGTATCAGCATCATGGGGATTGGGATACCAATATCATGGATATCGTGACGTCCGACCAGACCCATAGCGTGGGCACTGTCGGTCCTGCTAGCGAGACCTAGGTCTCCGCGACCCCCGGTCTGGAGAGTGGCCAAAGAGGAGGACATGCGTTGCAGACGTTACCACCGGAGGGCCTGCGACGCCCCAACAGTGACCTCAGCACGTCCTGCTACGGTTGGCAAGTGTTGGTAAAAATAGGAACCCCGTTCCATTTTGCTTTAGCCTATTTCAGCTCGCACACGCCTTATCCAGGTTCAGAAAACTGATGAGCGTGTCCCGATGTGTACACAGCGGAATTAAAGCCAGGTATACCAAAGACGACCTGAACGCTAGCGTGTCCCGACGTGTAGATAGCGGAATGAAAGTTAGGTATACCAAAGACGACCTGAACGCCGCTGAGCTGCGAGCCACTGAGCTGTACAAAGCTCGTGGTCGGGGGATGACCAGTGTACCAATCGTCGCCGCACCTCACCCAGGCTCTGACCCCTACGCTCCGGTGGTCGCACCGATCGTCGCCGCACCTCACCCAGACTCTGACCCCGACGCTCTGGTGGCCGCACCAATCGTCGCCGCGCCTCACCCAGACTCTGACCCCGACGCTCTGGTGGCCGTACCAACTTTGTCTAGGGTATGATCACTTTCTGGTATGTGTGTGATGTGAGTAAGGGCGAGATTGTTGAGGGCATGGCGAGGGAAGGAATGAGTAAGGCAGAACGAACACTGGAGAGAGTGAAAGAAGAGTTAGCTCTACCTAACGTCATCATCTTGACATTGTATGTGACCGTGCTGCCTGAGCGAGTGCGAGTGCGGTGCAGAGCTCCACCCCGATCCGCTGTTACGTCCCAGACCCGATGCGCTGCTTCAGATGTCAGTCACTGGGGGCGTTTAAACAGCCGTTGTCGGAACGATCAGAGATGTGGGACGTGTGTCAGCACGGGACACGGGCCGACAGACCGCTTCAGACATTACCAAATACACGAACTGTGGAGAGCGTCACCCGGCATGGATACGCACCTGCCGTGCATTTTCAGAGGAGACTCCTCTCAACATCAAAATTAAAACAGACGCTATTTAGCGAGAGGTCGAGACAGCGTGCCGTGACGCACGCCCTGCCCGCAGCTGCTGCGGCGGCAGTCGGGAGCAGGTTACTTCAGTCGGGAAGCAGTCGGGGGCAGGCCACTTCAGTCGGAAAGGAGTTGGGAGCAGCTCACTTTGGTTGGGAAGCATTCAGGGTAGGTCACTTCAGTCGGGAAGCAGTCGGGAGTAGGTCACTTCAGTCGGGAAGCAGTCGGGGGCAGGTCACTTCAGTACTTCCGGCAGAAAGCAGTTCCATGACGGCCATTAGATTGGACGCATTGTACGATATGCCTGTTGGTGACTTGGTGTCATTGCTGTCACGCCAGCTCAAAGCTCAGGGAATATCCTAAAGCCTCATCAGTAAGGCCGATAAAGGTGCAGTCGCTGCCAGGACGGGGTCGGTTGCCTCGGACTGGACTCAGGCGACAGCCAATAAGATGCTTCGCCATTGTCTCATACCATTAAGCAAACACTTAAAAGCACAATGCGGCCAGAGCATTATTTTCCAGTAACTGGACATGATCAGTTCTGGCCACTCCCTTGTTTTACACACTTAATCCGTTCAGCTAAATATTGAGCAGATGAGTCCAACGTTTCTCAACATTAATTCCATTTGCAATAATCAGACTACCAAGCCACTTACTGTCAATGGAAAAACATGTCAGTTATGCATAGACCCCCACCCCCGGTAAAATGAAGGGTTAAAGCTGAAAAGTCTGTGTGACTGGCTGCATTTCTTTCTGTCAACAGATGGGATCCGCAAACCACTGTATGATGATTCTTGAAACCCCTCTTTGATGATTCTTTAGGCTTTTTTGAAGTTCAGATGCATATTCCGCAGTGATGCATTACCTGCTGACCGTCAGCAATGTGGCCACAGTGTCAATGGTAGTTTGGTGTGCTTGCTAAGCGCCAGAAATGACGTAAATCATTGTCCGTGCCGACATTTGATTTACGTGTGGCTTGCCCGAGGGAAGAATAACTGCTGGTGGCCGTGCCTCGCTCAGGCGGAAAGCCGCCGGCCGCCGCCGACACGGGGCTTTAATGCTGCACGGTCAGGTGAGGTGGGGAAGGGAAGGGGGGGGGGGGCAACAACGAAGCGGTCCATAGGAATTCCAATGGCTGCGCACATCACGGAGCACAGAAAATGGTGGACCCGGCAATGATGTGCCGAAAAAATGAGTGACAAATTGGAAGCTAAGCTGTGAACTGAACGATTAATTTTAGTTAACAGTTGGAATTTCGTCCGCAATGGATTATTCTGGCAAGTTTGACTTTTCAGAGACATGTGACCACAAGCTACCTGTCTGTGCAGCATCCCGTGGCATCCCCGTTCGGTGCAAGTACACCGAAACCCACCGCGGACGCCGTCGTGTTGAAACTGCGGCGTGCATCCTGCTTTTTGCGGCGTTTTATAGAAGCTGTTGTATTCAGTTCGTGTACTAATGCCAGCCATTACCTGCATGCAATCAGGTATGGGATGGTTCTATCATGTGATGATGTTTTTCATCCTGGTTACGAAGACACACCTGACAACAAAGGCAGGAGATCACTATTTTCCAAGCGTGGGCGAGAGGTCCTGCTTGACAAGAGCGCGTGCAATTATTCTTCTTTCGTTGGTATAGACGCCTGGCTGTGCGCTGCGCAGTATTAATTCCTGAGTTTTTCCTTCGATTGTACAGTACTTTTGTTCATGAAGCGAGTTCAGAGGGCAGGATGGACCGTGGCGAGCATTGCGGCACGTTAAACTTCCGCCACGAAACTTTGCCGTTGCCTGGAATGGCGCGATCGGGTGGTAGGGCTCACACAACAAGCACTGCTTAGCGTGAGCTCCGATCTAAAAAATCCATCCATTCAAAGGTTTCGGATCAAATCTTTTGTTTTAGAAAGCAAGGGAGGACTTGTTTGTTTCTGTTGAGCCCATGCCCATGGACCAGTGTTCACTTTTCAGAAGGGAAAAGGCTTAGTCTCTTCTCTTTTCGTGATTCCACCCGAGTTCCCACATTTCTACCACTGACGTTACGATTCAGGACTACTCGACGTCGAATGTGATCCTGTTCGTCATTGCCCCGTGATTATTGTATATTACAGATATACATACAGATACAGGCATATACAAATACGTTGTGTGTATGCATCATTGGATTGTACTTGCTTCTTTAGCACGTAGCATAGCCGTTTTTCCATTCAAGATCACTGCACGCTGTTTTGCGGGAACAAACATGGTCATATCGTGTCAAGTAGTGGTAGCACACATGGACATTTCGACCCGCAGGACATTGTGCATTTTCACACTATGGTTGTGTACGCTCGTTGAAATACAACTACAGTTGGTCTCTCTGTCTGAAACGCATATATAAGGGAGCGTGTCTTGTATGTCTACATCGTGTTGACACATTGGAAACCACCTGAACAGCTTTTTGTTTGTCGACCGGGCCAACAATCTCAGCCGAGTCCATCGAGCTGGGGAAGCTCGTCCTAATCAACTGAAAAATGGGGTCCAGGCAATGCCCGGACTCTATAACCACCCTGCCTGTCAGCAATGCCTGGACTCCACAACCGCTCCGGCACACCGGCTCGATGGAAATGCCGTGGCGCTATTTCCAATGGGTCACGGCCGCTCAACACATGTAGCGGGACCAGGACCCGTCGGGCCGATCAACGAATTCCCCGACGGCACTGCGCGCAAGCTAACAATGCTGCGCTACCGTACACCGCCAACACAGGTTCAGCACGTTGTAGCGGGCAGGCGACACATGAAAGGACGATTGTATGCGCAGTCTTTGTCGTTTGCACCATCCGAGTGGAGTTCGGCGCAGTCTTCCACCCCATTGCTGTCGTTTGGCTCATTGGGCCGCCAAGTCAGGGACCAGTTGGAACCGTCCACCGACTGCCAGGAGCCCTCAGAAGCCATGTCGGAAATACCCACGAAGACAGGCGTGCCCTGCCAGAAGTGGCTGTGGAGTATGCGCCAGGTCTTCATGCTAGGAATGACGGCGAGCCGGGCGCCTTCCTGCAGCGCCGCGCAGTGCTGGTCTGCCGCATGCCAGCTGAGCTGGGTGGAGATGTAGAGGTAGCAGTAGTTGTCCAGGCCGAGCCAGCCTTGTGGGCATGGTGAACCCGTGCGGCAGTCGAGTGGCGACTCGCATATGTGTGCCGACAAAGTGTCTGAACAAAGACGCATGCGGTAGTCATTTATGATGTGCTGAGTGCGTAAATTTATACAACCCTGGCTATAGCTGCTGATTATTGGCGGCTGGTAGGAAGGTGAGGTGTTGTCCACGTTGATGAGCATATTATTCTGGTACTTGAGCCCGATATACTCCGTATGTCCGGGCCGGGTCGCATGGTGCAGCAGAAAGGCTCCCTCCTGCTCGTCGTTGAGGGAGACCAGATCAGAGCAGGGACTGAGCGCGCGACATGCGACCCTGGCCGCCTCCCAATCCACCGGCGGGTTCACCGAGCGGCGCAGGTAGCAGCTCTCGCGGTAGAACAGCCAGTCGGGCGGACATGGCGTGAGCTCGGGCCACGGGTGCTGGCTGTAGCTGACCGCACTGCTGCCCTCGTGCGGCGTCTGGGTGACGCACGTGTCGGAGAAGAGCTCGCACGAGGCGTTCTCCCGGCGAGTGAAGCCGTGACATGTGGGCTGGCTGTCGCAGGAGGCGGCACAGCTCACGAGGGATGGCGTCACCGACGTCGACAACGGCGCAACAGAGAACACGTCCGGACGGCGGACGTACGAGGCACTAACGAACACAGCGCCACAGCAGAGCACAGTGATCAGCGTGCGCACAGCGGCCATCCCGCTGGGAGTGCGTCCGCCGTCTGTGCGTCGGTCATTGGCGCGAGCCAGAGAAGCCGCGCTGTGTTTGGTTGGCGTTGCTACGCCACTCAGCCATATCCGTTTATGAGTTTGGAACTGCGTAGATCCTACATGGCCAGTTGGGCGGAGCCGGTTTAAAAGAATTGAGGGCCTGAAAGCACGTGAGCTGCAGTGGACGCTGTTGCAAGTCCCACGCGGTTAAGGACACTTACAGGACATAACACAAGTTCACGGGGATGTTCCACATCTGGAGATATTAAGTCAGCATCAGCAGCAGAGTGTCTCGCAATGTCCCAATGACACAGATTTGAAGATACTGAAGCAAGCACCAGATACAATGAAATTATAACTATAACTATATATATATATATATATATAACTATATATATATATATATATATATATATATATAAGCCCACTTATATATATAACTATATATATATATATAAGCCCACTATATATATAACTATATATAAATATATATATATATATAAGCCCACTTATAACTATTGGTACCCTTTTAAGCGGAAAAGACTGCTCTAGGCAATACCATTTGTCTGTTAGTAAATATTCTCCTCAATTCGCCGTTGTTGTTTACGTTGTCGTGCCATGGAAAACATGGATTGAAAGCCAATTGACGGTCATTATATCTGGAAATGGTGCTCGCCCATGCCAGATGTGAACGACTCGACAATCACATTTATTTTGGTCTCGATCGCCGCATGGCCAATGGAATGGTAGGATTTGAATGACATTATTATTGCGTCATGGATGCATGGGTAACCTTTAAATAGTCTGCCGCAATAGTCTGTGTTTCTTCGCTGGCGTTAATCTGAGAAAAATAGATGGGTTTAGGTCCTAATAATATCACGGCTGGGAACTGCACCGCATGATCCTCAAGATGGCTATTTCAGTTTGAAGCCCATACAAATGTGGTACACTCCCTTTAAGTCTCTGAGAACAACCGAGACAAGTATGGCATGCCCTGCTGCATGCAAGGCCTTGCCATAGTTTGCAGGGCGTCCGTCCAGCCCCACCTAAAGGCTAAACGGATCAAGCCACCCGTTACAAGCTAGGCTGCAGGCAAAGCAAGCTTTGCTGGAACTACCAACCGACCTGAAATTTGAACAGCCTTTCGGTCATGCGCAGCCGTCCAGCTTTATAGGAGCTAATATCTTTGCAATTACTAGTCGCAGGCTCATGCAATCTACAGCGGTAAGGAACGCAGTCTGTTTAAGGCTCTACTGTGTAAATATTGAGAATTTAAAAGTAGACTTACCCATCTTTCTTTCTCCACATCGGGATCCATCTAAACAACTCCATCTCCCTCTCTCCACCATCGGGCTCCGTTCAAACTACTCCATCTCCCTCTCTCCACGATCGGGCTCCATCGAAACGTCATCTGGCGTTTCCCGCTGATCACACTTTTCGTAAAACATTTCCTTCCGGATTCGCGCAGCGTAGGATACATACAGTTTCTATCTGCGGAAAAGCCCCACAACACGGATGAAACTCGAGCTCCGTACTCGGACGTTAATTGCATTGCAGTGACACGAGACCATTACAGTTTATTGGTGGAGAGAATAGATATTGCATCGATTAGCATGTTAATCATCACGTGCAGGTGGTCATGTGCTTGCAGCCTCAAGCTACGGATTCGCCCTTTTTAGGGTGCTTTTCATCGCTCATAGCAGATCGCAGAAACCAGGACAGATAAAGGCGTGAAACCAACTGCACGATGCCTCGGTGCGCCGACTACCAGTCACTGGCATATCTTGGCACCTTCTGATGCGCAAGTGCACAAGTGGTGTAGTAGAAAGCGACTAATGACACCATTTTCAAAATCGGTCTCGGGTACCACACCATCAAAGCCCAGACAGGTAGCCCTCGAAAACTACGAACCCATTTAGCTTATACACCCTTGCCAACACTGTTCAACAATGTTTACTATTCTCGGCTTATGCCGCCACGATTTCCAATATTGCAAATTTCGACAGTTCACAACTTTCCAAAACTGATATTGTCATGACTGGCCAGATATACCATCCGATTTTCAAGAAATGCAAGTTGCGAATATCCCATGAATGCCACATTCGTGGACTTCGGCTTGTTTAAGTCTCACGGAGCCGACTTTTTAACGGCATAATCGAACCGATCGACACAAATTGCAAAATTGTCTTTGGCCATCAAACTATTCCGACCTTTATTCAGCTCGGTTATATGCATTTTTGGAATATTTGGTGCGCCATTGCTTAAATACAGGCAATTTCTAATTGCACCGCTTCGTCGTTGCAAAATATGCGCCGCATAAAAAACACTACCAGTAAATGAAAAAAATAGGCAAAATACAAACCGTGTTAGATGTTAACAGCTAGTTTTGCAAACCATGAAACGAGGCAGCGTTTACCAAATAGCCGTTTAAACCACGCCGAAAGATTACAAGTGGATGTAATATAAATAAACCAGTGCCCTTGCTTTAAAAAAAGTTACGAGCCACAGTAGTATCCATATAAGCTTGTATGCAAACAAACCACTTTTTCTGCTTTTAACTTCCTACCTCCGTGGAATCATGCCTGTCTTTTGTTATATTGTGTCCACTTATAATCTTTTAAAATGCCACAAGGGCACCTGGGACATACATTACCGTACTATACCATAAACAACTGCCTAAAGTTCCCTTGCGCACCTTCGATCAGTGGCACAAACCAACGCAGTCATGTCATCTCAGTTGTTACGGCGGCTCCAAATGTGCGTTTTTCCGTTTTAAGAAGAGGGGGGGGGGGGGGGCAACTAAAAGCTGTCCACTAAAACAGTCAATGCGCCGTAAGTATGCGTGCAATAACAGAACATAGGCTCTTGATCTTATTTTTACGTGTCCGGCTGGAATTTTTAGCTGTCAACATTAAGTCATGCACTATTAATGCATGCCACAAATTTGGTAAATATGGACACGTGCCCCGAGTTTCTGTGTGTACACCCCTGTTTGTGTGCAGTAACTAACACTCGCCTGTAGCAGTTTTTTTTTTTTACTAAATTGATGCCCTATACCGCCGAGTCCGCCGCGTTAACTCATCATCTGCTGATGGCACATGCTGAATGGCCACAACACATCTCTGAAGCACTTTCAAAGCCGTGCAGGGCTGACTGGTTACACTGGCATGCAAGTTTAACGAAAAGAGCTCGACCTTGTATAATGCGGCAAGCAAATAAGCCTGTACAAAGTTCGGACAACGGCCTTTGCTTGGTTATCGGTTCCTTATCACCGCACCTTGTTTTCACGCCGAAAACTGCAAGCCAGTCATATTGTCTCCACCTTCATCGTTGCATTGTTGACTATCTTACTAATACTGCGCAACTTCGGTACCACAGTTCCAATCTGATCTATCGTGCACAATGAGTCTAATGCTCACTGCTACATTTCCAACAGCGTCAACTGACACTGAATAGGTTATCTAGACCTATGATGCCCGCGAGTATCCTCGATCTGCAATCATTTCATAGACCTAACGCTACGCACGTGCATGGGCATCCTCCTACAAACAGGGTATCAAGAATCATCGTAGATTTCAAGACAAAATAAATACCTTTTGGACAGCTTAACTTCTGCTCAACTTGTGCTGCCACGCACAATGCTATAGAAACAGTAAGGTCTTCGTACATATAGAGCCTTTGACTTTTTGGGAGCAGTTGCGAATTCTGACATCATTCTCGTGCTTTAACTGGTCAGAGGAAGCCATGTCGTCACGGAATTAAACAGTAGTTGACAACAGAATGGCAATACATGCAAACTGCACAATAGCGGTGCATTCAATAATTGGCTCGCGCCTGTGCTGCGCCATATTCTAGGATTCTGATGTGGTAAAGAGTTGCTTGTAAGCGTGTGTACGCCTATAACCTGAGATGTTATATTTGCAAGCACACACCGTGCGTAAATGGTGTTGTTTCAGTACGGATGGTTTAATGTAATGGGCTCGTCATTTTTTGACGGACAATCTGGCGCGGCAAAACAAATCGCCGTGTAATGTCAACAAGATCTGCACAAGGCACAAGGAGCATGACATGCATGGTGTTCAGAAAACAGGAATACAGGAATGAGTACGAAAATGAGGCAAACATTATGCTTCATATATTGGCCAACCTGTGCTGATATATACTGTAATGAAGCACTGAAGTGAATGGAAATCATTATTTGCAACATGGGCGCCAAGTGCGCAGGTCCAGTGCGGCAGCGTGGGTGTGCAGCTGCATGACAAGCAAGCGTATCGGTACGATCTAAATGCATACGCTTGTTCACAAAGTTGCTGGTGCACGCAAACACAAAAATTACAATTGTTGCATTTCCATCCACAGTGTTTTATTAAACTCGAGAACAGTTCAGGGCGTTCGGTATCTGAAAAATAATCGCAACATGTGTAGGTCAACTATAACACGATTATTTTCCTCATGTTCTGGTATCCACCCTTTGCCAGTGGTGTGGCAATTTTGTAATCCGAATTTTGAAAATTGTTGGCCAATGTCAGAAAATTACGATGCTAAAACCACCTTATGCCACACCACCATTACGATGTTTTCATGGCATAATAGCGCAATACAATTTGCGATAGTGATAAAATTTTGAATAGGTGAAAGTGTTTTGTCGGAGTTGGGATATTTTTCTTTGAAATCAACACCCACAAGCAGAAAATACACAGGCCGATGGCGACCAGTAATGAATCTTCTTGACATTCTGATAAACATGATGGTTTTTAACGGATACGAAATGACACATTTTGCATTGCTACTAGAACTGTATCCGAGTTTGTCCTTACAGATCCCTTACCAACAGAAGTGTGCCTGCCTTTCAGTGTTGATTTCTGTTTTCCACTCCCCCCCCCCCCCTCGAAACGAGGCCCTGGACCACTGGTTTCGGTTGGTTGTTTCATTGACACCAGTCGCTGAGGCTCTGGATCCCACTGGTTATTTTGTATACACCAGGCTTTGGCTCCTGGCTCTCGCCGATTTTCCCAAACTTCATACACGGATTTTTAGTTCCAATGAGTCCCTTACAAACAGCACACTCCCGTCTCTGATTTCAATTAACTGACTCACAAACCGACTGATCCCGACTCCTTTTTTGTCACTGACTCATTCGTCAGCACCAGCTCGAGCTACCATTTGGCAACAGTCTGCTACTGAAACAATGTCTCAAATCAAGCGTATCTTACAGATGCTCTTTAACGCGCGCTCGGGTGGGGGTCAAATTCGCCCCAACGAAGGCTGTCCAGAATGGTTTCCGAACTGCGTGGCGTAGCCGCGCCTAATTTTGCATAGCTGTAGAAAATTTAATAGCGGACCGTTTGGTGTCAAAAATTAGATTTACCTTGTAAAGTCGCTGACCCATGGCAGGTCAAAGTCAGGCTATGGTTTCAGCAAAGTCAGTTTCTAGGGAATCGTTCAACCTGATGCAACAGCGGTGTGTTAGACGAAGCCATACATCTCTGAGACGCTTTTTTAGCAATACAACAATTTAATGAGCAAATTACATTGACCTGAGGTCAGGTGTGAACGTCAGGCCGAGGTTAAAACCAACCTGTTTCATTACCCTAGAGCTTGATGTATGGGACAGTTTCCGGTGCTCATCTGGAATTTATGGATAGTAGGAAGCGCATTCTACATCTTCCATGGTCTTCTTAGAGGTCAGAATAGGTCATTGACCTAAAATAACCCAGGTCAACATTTTGCTTTAGGAACATACCGCCTAGCGCCATTTTTGTCGTTTATTCAAATGCAAAACTCAGAGCAGTCTTGTATAATTTTGGTCACCATGACCTTCAAATGGTTCCACAACAATGAAGCCTATGTCAGACCTGTTAAAAGCAGATGCAGCCTGGGAGTGGGGACCCCACCAGGTTCAAGAATTCGAAGCTTGCAAGGAGATCCTGGGCAAGTCGCCCAGCCTCCAGTTCTATGACGCCTCTCTGCCCACCGTGGCCGCCGCTGATGCAAGCTCCCGTGGCCTGGGAGCAGCGCTCCAGCAAGAGCACTCGGGCGTCCTGAAGCCATTGGCATTCTGCTCGAGGAATATGACCGAGACCGAGCAGAGGTACGTCCAAATTGAAAAGGAGTGTCTCGCTGCAGCATGGACGTTTGAGAAGTTCGCGAGGTATCTGGTGGGTCTTCCCAGCTTCACACTGCTGGTAGACCACAAGCCCCTGGTCCCTCTGCTGAGTACCAAACCGCTACATCAAGCTCCATTGCGCTACCAGCGACGCCTGCTGCGGATGTTGAGGTTCCATTTCCAGCTCCATCACGTCGCAGGCAAGGATCTGGTGGTTCCCGATCACCAGATCCCAGCTGTCCCGCAGCCCGCTGGCTGATGCCGACTCTGGTCGCAGTCACGCCCTGGTAAGCGAAGTAGCGGCATACGTGAACGCCGTCCTAACGTCTTGGCCAGGATCCCACACCAAGCTGCAGGATTTCAAGACAGCAACCGGAGGAGACGAAGAGCTACGAGTCGTCTCGAAGTTCATCACCGACGGCTGGCCATGTCATGCGACAGCAGTACCGCCGAGTCTGGTCCCGTGCTTTTTAGTGCGGAGTGACCTGTCGACCTGTGACGGCCTCTTCATGTTCCAGGATCGGATCGTGGTCCCAAGAGCCCAGCGACGAGACGTGCTCCAGCACCTGCACGCCAGCCACCAAGGTCCGTCGTCGCGCAGGGAGCGGGCGAAGTTGTCAGTCTGGTGACCGAGCATCAGTCAAAACCTGAAAAACACGGCCCTGACCTGCGAATGGTGCCGTCATCAGCCGGAGCGCCTCGCTGAATTCTTTGTTAAGGGGGGGGGGGGGGGGTGTCATGTGATGTCCCATGTTAAATGCATAGAATCCCCAATTTAGAAGAGTTCCCCCACATCGCTACTGTACCTTGCGCGCCACCGTTGTACCTTGGCGCAGTTCCGCCGGACTGCGTGGGACAGCTCAAATATAGACGTCAGCTGTGGAACGCCGTGCGTGTGATCCAGAACTGGGAAGGCTTGAACGGAGAGACAATAAGACAACCCGCACAGGCTTTCGGTTATAACATCGCATTTCACTGTGAGCTCCATCCAAAACGATTTCACTGTGAGCTCCCTGCTCTAGTAGTCTTGCTTCAAAACAAAGTCCCAACGGGGGTTCATGGTAACACAGCTCAAGAGGTTGTATTTGAAGTACACATTTTTTGTTCAGGATTTAAATCTGTTCTACAAACTGTATCAAACATTAAGTAGAATATATATATATATATATAAAATAACTCTAGTATTTTCTAAATTTCAAAATGCCTTGCTGACCCATGAACCCGTGCAATGTTCTTTGCTCTGGTACACAATGCGCCACCTGAACTGTCTAAAAAATACGTCAGTAGAAAAGAAAAAACGCCAGCAGGGGAAAAAAGGCAGGTTCCCTGTCAGGTCCTCTGTTCTTAAAACATTCGGGAGAGTGCCGTTCTCTTTTGCGGTGTTGCACTTTTTTGCAGGCAGTGGCGTTCTCTTTTATAGAACATTTGCCTACGGTCTAGAAATAAAGAAAAATTGCCCCGTTGATGACAAGTGCCGCACAACCCTAACCTCACCCTTACGTTCGTGACACGCATTCAGCAGGGAAATCTTACCAACAGCCAATCACCTTCCGCGGATCGTAGCATGCGTACCGCATCATCGTTCTTGCAAATGTATCAGCGGCCATGCTGTTTTGACCATAAGCAGAAAACAGCCTGTAATATAGCGGCAATTCTACGAAGTTTCGACGACGACATCAGTGCCAAGATGACTTTGAAGTAGTCTTTCAAAAAAACCTTGCACTTTTACGGGCGTACAACTCAGGACTATCGGGGTTTTGGGTCCTACAAAGGGCATGACCGTGAACTGCGTCAAAAGGTCCTCAAGATGGCTATTTCAGTTCAAAACCCCATAAAGGTGAAACATTTCCTTCAAGAACAGCGAATCGGCCGACCGACCGGGCCAAAGGAAATACACTGATTTGTCGCCGACCGTTCACAGAGTCAGCCGACCAACTAAACACCATAGGGTGTATTTGTCGCCGGGCTGGAATGAAGCCTAGAAAAGATAGCATGGTTCCGTAGAGTACAGTAAAGAGCTTTTATGGGAACGTTTGCTGGTGTTGTGTGGCGAACGGTATTAACATGGAGGCATAATCGCTACGCATGGGGACCTCGTATTATGTTTTGCATAGTGCATTATTTCGTGTGTTATTGCATAGGGTATTATTTCGTCTTGGCCGCCGCCTAAATTTGCCGCCCACAAACAAAGTGTGCAGGTTTTACCACCCTTCACTAGAGTGGCGAGGACCGTGTCCGGTACCTGCAGAGGCTCCTACAGTAGTACCGGAGCAAGCCACACGCCACCACCCGAGTCATCCCGTCTGAGCTGTTGCACGGCAGACGACTGAGGACTAAGCTACACGCGGCAGCCGCTGAGTCGCCTCACAGCGAGACGAAGATACAGCAGGTATTACGAAGACGAGTGCGGAGTCGGCAGGAGTATCAACGGAAGTACACTGACAGCACGAGGAGCGCCAAGCTACCCTCGCACGACGCCGGGGACTGGGTCAGGTACCGCCGGGTACCTCGGCCAGGGAAGGGGCGCCATCGATTCTCCGAGCCGGGGCAGATCTCGGCTCGCCGAGGGGCATCTAGTTACGGACTGGTCTGCAGTACCAGGGTGCACGCCGAGCGTCTCACTCGCTGAACAGCTACACCTGATCATCAGCCAGCGGAGCAGCCTGCTGAGCTGTCTGTGAGACAGCAGCCGAAGCACCAGCGGAGCGGAGAGAGTGCATCCTGGTCGCCTCAGCGAGTTGCACCGGGTGTGCCGGCAGCGACGACGACGGCGGTCGCGCCTGGTCGCGCTGCGCCGCCGGTGGAGACGGCGGTAGCGCCTTGTCGCGCTGCGTCTCGGCAGTGGAGACGGCGGTAGCGCCTTGCCGCTCTGCGTCGGCAGTGGAGACGGCGGTAGCGCCTTGTCGCGCTGCGTCGGCGATGGAGACGGTGGTAGCGCCTTGCCGCGCTGCGTCGGCAGCGGAGACGGCGGTAGCGCCTTGTCGCGCTGCGCCGCCGGTGGAGACAGCGGTAGCGCCTTGTCGCGCTGCGTCGGCGGTGGAGACGGCGGTAGCGCCTTGTCGCGCTGCGTCGGTGGCGGCGCTCGCGGGTTACGAAGCTGTGACTACGGTGCCCGTATCGTCTGCTGGAACTGTGCAGGGGAGCCGGGGCTTTCCCCGGGCCGGACCAGCTCAGCATCATCTCTGCCGGATGCAAAGCCAGCAGGAGACGCTGAGGAGCGGCCGTCTGCAGGGGCGACCGCGCGAACGGAGCTGGTGGTAACGGGCGGCGCTGGTGATGAGCTGGACCGGGTGTGCGACGGTAATGGTGACGTGCGTGGCTGCTCTGAGGCGTTTGGGAGGGAGCGTACGTGCTCCAGAGCGTTACATATTTTCATAGGGGAAGACATGTAGCGTTTAGGTGTTTTCAAAACTTGTTTCCGTATTTGACGTTAAATCATGGTTGTTCGGCCGCCTAGCGGAAGTTACAGGAACCTGTGTTTGGTCATATTACCGCTGCGGAGTCTACGTGTGGGACCATGGCCTGTTGCGCAGGTTGTCTGTGTGGTAAGGCGTGGCTGGCTGTGTGGCTGTGGCGGGCTGTGTGCCGAGCTTCTTGGGTTGACATTATTGTAAGTTGTTGTTTGATTCAAATATAAAGTGGTCACCTGTGTCAGCGAAGGGAACATAACACCAACTTACTGACCTCAGAACACCATATTTTTCTACTTCTGCATTTGTTGCATGGCCGGATGCGCGATAGGACGCGTCTTGAGGCCGCGGCTCAAAACGTGATGCCTCAGGCAGGTTGTCCATCGCCTTCATGATGGTGCACCACGTAGGCGATCTCTCATGGAGGCTCGCACCAACAGCAGCGTGATCAGCGAGAAGACAGCAGCACGGCAATGGTGAGCAGACAGGTCAGCAGCTGCTCGGTCGGTGGCAGCTTTTGCTGGGGCTTATACCAAGAGAATACCGCTCCGGGTCTGAAGAGCAGCTCCCACGGGCCGTCGGTGGTGAGCAGCGACAGGGTGGGGCCGCGTCTACGGCTAGGAGTTCTCACCGCGTGGGGGAGCCGAACAGCGCTTAGACCAGTCCCACGAACATGAAGCCGGGGGGACAACCTCCCGTGGCGAACGGACACCCGCAGCTCAACTCAACCCGTAGCCACGGACGGGCGCGGCGGCTCCGGGACTGCAACGCCGTTAACGAGTGGGACGTCGCCCCTCTGCGGGTACAAAGCCAGGCGGGTCCGAAGCCAGCAGAATCCCACGCCGGGTCACAAGCAGCGTTACTCCCTCCCGGCGACAAATTCTGCCGATTTTTGATATTCAGGTTATTTGAAAATGGTACCATGCTTCCAGGATGCCTTCAGTGGCGTACAGCTTTGTTTGATATTCTATGACATCCTAAGACATTTAACACCTAGCCAAAGTTAGGCTTAGGACCAGGCAGTATACGGTTCACTGACACAGTAATAATTCCTGTTGTACTCCTCTAAATAACATCGGCTCCTGCGGGAGCCGCCATCCCATTGTTAATCTTAATCTGGGTCAGCACTTGCTGTGACAGACAGCACAAGTATATGCTGGCAGATTCCCGATGCTTATGCCTACACTGGTATTGCATCCAAAGTCTTACTTTTATCATTTCGATTTACACCGTCGTGAAACATCATCACATCACTGCGCCGGATAAGCCATGAAAACAAAATGAACGCGCCAGATAAACAAATTAACGGCGTGGGAGCGGCAGCTAGGCTCCAATTATCCTTGCCGCTGTCAGCTGTAGGGTCATCCTCAAGTTACATTTTAAATCAAACAGATATGTCTTATACCACCGGTTTTTCGCACACTACTTATTTAAGCAAGAACATAGGGTTTTCCCCGATGCCGCGGAATTAATACGACGGCAATCGCAGTTTCACGGGGTTTCAAACTGTGATGACGCCACTTCCTCCGTCCAATCACAGGATTAGATTGGCGCCCGAATTCGCAACAGGGGCTTAGAAGCAGCGTCTCTTTTTCGTGATGCTGAAGAGACCGGAGCCTGACACCACCAGACCCTGCCCAAGCATACAATCCATTGGTGCCATATTGGCTCAAAAACGGAATTTCCCACCAGCGTAAGACATCCGTCAATCCCGTGCAGAGTCGTCACCACACGTGTGCACTCCTCACTATCGTGCCGTCAACCCCGTGCAGAGTCATCACCACACGTGTGCACTCCTCACTCTCGTGCCATCAATCCCGCACAGAGTCATCACCACACGTGTGCACTCCTCACTCTCCTGTCATCAATCCCGCGCAGAGTCGTCACCACACGCGTGCACTCCTCACTCTTGTGCCATCAGTCCCGTGCAGAGTCATCACCACATGTGTGTGCTGACCACTGTCGTGCCATCAATCCCGTGCAAAGTCGTCAACACATGTGTGTGCTGACCACTGTCGTGCCGTCAATCCTGTATGGAATCGTCACCACAAATGTGTGCTCCTTACTCTCGTGCATACGTGTTGTGAAAATTTGGGGATCTTGCTGCTCTCCGTCTAACCTGCGTACGAGTCACCAGGCAAAAAGACGATAAACAGATAGATATGCATAAGACATACACACATTTTTGTAGATAGAGTGGGTCGTTTGAATACGTGGCCAGTACAAAACTGCATCCCCATATTACAGCCGACCTAATTTTGCAGTCCGGGTTTTTAGCTTGGTTTTAACGATTGTCGCCTGGTTCTAAGAAAATAAATCAACAGGAAAATAAATATCCCAGTGGGTATCTTGTAAATGAGTCCTGCATGCAAAGACCTGCAGGGTCGTAATTCCACAAAATGAGTTGAGAATGGGAGGCTGAGCGGTGAAAAAAGCGCAACCAATTTTCTGAACATAGCCAAGAAAGGGCGTCCTCCTAGGATCAGGCCCAATTTATCCTGGAAGTGGGGGAGGGGTCCGGTATCCAAGCTGGGGAGGGGATAAGGTCCCTTTGCAAGTGAATGGATAAACCTCTGTATGTCTACATGACGGGCAACAGGATGAGTACCGGCCCAGTGGTGCCATCTATATCAGCCTACTATATGAGTACGTTACGTTTTTGTGAACGTAAGGCCGAGAACAGTGGACAAAAATTCCCCTAATAGTAAAAGGGCCCCGCCAAAAAATTGCCGGATATAACCTGTGTGCTATTGTGAACATACTTGTCTCGGATAATACAGATATAGATGTATATATGCATATATCATATACCTGAGAGACTCAAGACCGTCGACCAGTGTAAATCGCCTGGCTTTATAGCTGATTGGGAAGTGGATTCTCAGGCCCATACCGACACGGAGCCGACTATGTGGGACGGTGGTACCTGACCAACATATAGGCCCACTGTGACCCAGGGGGTCCCTGATCGGCGAAAAGGGCCCTCTGACCGTTATTTGAGTGTCCGTCTTCGCAGGTCAGGGCCTCTGAATAAGACTTCGATCAGCCCTTTATGCCCTTAGATCCTCCAATCGGGCCCTTGATCGTCGGACCCGGTGGGCCTTCTAAACTCTTCAGGCCTCCTCGAACACTACTTCTGGCCAACTCGAGTCCCATTGGCAACACAGGGCCACTTTTGTGCGCTGTGGGGCATTAAGCAATGTAAATCGTTGGCTCCGGCTTTGCGCCTGCGTGGAAAATGGGTCCAGAGGCCCATGCCACCACGGAGCCGACAATGCGTTACTGGTGGCGTCTGGCCGAAATATAGGCTCTTATCGACTCAGTGGGCCCCTCATCAGCGTGCAGAGCCCTCTGGCTTGCATTGGGGTGTCCGGTCCTGCGAGCCGGAACCCCTGAATGAGACCTCCAGCTGGCCTTCTGGGCCATTCCGGCCCTCAAATTGGGCCATTAATCCTAGATTCTGAGGGACCCCTAGCGCCGCTTGGAACCTAAGGGGGCACGCGCTCCCTGTGTCCTCCCCTGCCTGCGTTACTGGCCGAGAGCGACGGCAGAGGTGGTCACACAAAGATCCGTTCGCACTCTCCATTCGCTCCTAAGAATGGAAAAAGTCTGTGCATTTCAGCTCCAGCCTATCAGCCTCCAGAATCTGAGTAACATTATTTTCAGCGTTCGGAATTCCCCAGCTTGCGGTGCTGATCAAGGGACTCTGCATCTGGATGTTTATGTACATAAAGAACCAAATTTCGGTCGAGGAACGATTAAATACTACTCCAGAGAAATTGCCAGCTGCGTGCATAGATTACCTTTTATCGATAGTAACCAGCTTGTATATCGATTATATCGATACCAGTCTGGCCGAAAAACGGGAACGTCGCGCAAAATTGCCCACCTCTATGTTGCGACGAGCCGTAGCCAGTATCGTGACGGGGGCCGTGCCGTGGGGTGGTGTGACTCATGGGCTGCGCAATCTTGTGATATCGGAAAGAAGTAGTTGTTAAAAGATCTGCGGGGCTCCAAAGTAGGTTGAGCCTCATATTTTCTGTAGGGACTTTCACGTGTAGTTGATGGTGCCTTGTGAGCTTGTTTCTCAGTGCGTCATGATGGTCTCGCCCCCAGGATCACATATGCTTTGTCCGACATTTCCATTCAAATAGAGTTGTATGCTGATATTTGTAGGACTAGGAACTCATTACCTGAATAGATGTTTGGCTTATTGATTGGTCTTATCCATGCCTTTCATGTACATTGATGGTAGGTGCAAATTCGTGATTGGTGTATGTGCCTGTCCTGGTTAATGACTGCCATGCATGCAGTAGAGTTTCACACTTGTTGAGATCTTGATGACAAGTGTATGGCTTCTGTAATTGCTGTCAGATGTGGCCTGAACTTCAAAGATGTGGTTGCCTTAGATGGGATAAACAGAAACTTTAAAAATGAATTGGACCCCAGTGAATCCTATAAAACCATGCCTCTCTGATGTAGCCTGTTCGAAATTGTCCTGTTAGTTGGGAATATGATGGTTAAAAGCAGGATGTAGTGCTTGAAATTCTTTGTTTTTGGTGTGGCAGTAGAGGCTTGCATTTCACTGCCAGGAGTGTTATGTAAATTTTGTGAGGTGCATGCCATTCTGCACAAAGACAGATAGCATTTGTTTCTTGAGAAACTTCACAATGCCAAAGTCATTGGGAAGCCCCTAAGTTTGATGTGCTGCAGCCTTGGACTTAGTTCTGGATTGAAATTGACTGTTGCAGGACAAAAGCCACTGGTAAAGGGCTGCTTAGACCAATCTACTGGGACTATTTTATGTTAGCAACACACAAATTAGTATAATCTTCCTCACAGAAACCTTTTGTGTGCAACCTCAGCTATGGTTGTGCCTGTGACTCAACAAAGACATATTACTTAAAGATAATGCAAAGACAACTTGAGTCCACACATTATTTTGTACTTACAACTGAAAAGGAGAATTATGTCTCATTAAAGTCTTAATGTGACTGAGCTCAGACATGTAAAGACCAGGCATAGCTGAAAAACTCACCAGTTTTAATATTCAGGATCAGCATGCCATCTGGGAAAGGGGAGGATAACATACTAGTACTTTGGCAGTTACAGAAGGATAGAAGGCAAGTTATTTGTCTGACAAACTCAGAAACCATATGACAACTGCTCACAGGGACCACACATATGTGGTAGAGCATGGTCCATCAGCCATTGGCACAGGATAGGTTGATTCTTTGAGCACAGGACAGGATGATGCCCTTTCGATTTACCTTCTGCTATGACACAATGGGTTTTTGTTGTCGAGCACTGTCACATACCTTTTGGAGAGACAAATATTTTCCTTTTTGGATGTGAATTTCTACCACAGTATCCAAGGAAAAATGTTCATCAACATTTCAGTCATTTAGATGCAGATGATAACAAAACATGCAACCAACAAGATGTTGATATGTTATTCATGTACAAACATGGTATACCTATCTGATTATGACATTTTATGCATGCTGGCTGAGGCAATGGCTGATCAAAATCTGCAACATGCTCTTGAAAGCCACTTTGTATGCTTTAAGGAGGGCCTTTAGGAGTAAATATTTTTAGTTGAGAGGAGGGCTTGGCCTATTTACAGTATTTTCTGCATCCTGGTGTAAACAACTTTCATTTGTGATCTGCTCACATTGGGGTGAGCATTAACTTGCACAATTATTAGAGC
>NW_023596136.1:8068248-8100136 GCF_011947565.3 Pollicipes pollicipes | reverse complement strand
CGGGCGCGGCGTCGCTCATGCCGCGGATCCGCGGCACGGCGGACGGAGGCGCAGCATCAACAATAGCGCGGCCGGCGCCGCCGACAGGCTAAAAACGGACAAAATTGCGCGGCGCGTAAAAATGCCGACACGCGTGCGAGCTGGGGTTTTAATTGGTTTTTAGGTCAGCGATATCGTGGCTTCCTGGGCGGCGGATTTTGTTGAAGAAGCCGCCCGCCGAAAAAAGATGGAAAATACTGGCTTATTGTCCTCACTTCCGGAACGTGCGGGCTGGGTGCAGCGAGAGTCGAGCGCTGCGGAATGTTCGTGTGATAGCTTTATCATTTCTAACTCATTGCCGTGCCCCTTAAAGGCCTCACAGCAAACTGTAAACAAACCGCGGAAAGCCTGGATCCCTCACCAAGCCTAAAACTCAAACCCGGCAATAACGCAGCGGTATGCAAACAAGGCGAGCGAGCAGCCCTTACATCTTACGTCTCAGGGAAAACCGTACGGGCTGCGAGGGTGAGCCAGAGAGTCAGCGGTCTACCACCGCCCCCACCGCTCGCGCCATCGCTCCGCAGCTAACGGTGAGCCCGGCCCGCCGCTCGGCCGGCGGCTCGCTGATAAATGACGCCGGCGCCGGCCGGACGCCGCCGCTTTTTACGCTCGCCGGCCGGAAGATAACGCAAACATCCCGCAGCCCGACGCGCCCGGCGAAACACCGCGCCGGCCGCGACGGCGCCGGCGCGGCGTTACGCCATTCCGGCGGCGGACGGCGGCCGCAGCGCCGGCAACGGCCGGCACGCTCCGAGTGGTCAGCGCCGTGTCTTCGATGACCGACGCGCGTGTCCATCGAGCCGGAAAATCTGCGCGCGCGCCCGCCCGCCGAGGCGTTGCACGGCGCCCGGCGGGCAGCGAGCGCGTGTGGCTCGCACGGGGCGCGACCGCCGCGGCCCGGCGGAAGGGCCACGGCCGCCGCGCCTGGCCCAGATCGCCGACGCGCCGGACTGGCCGCGACCGGCGCCGTGCGGCGGCGCGGCCAGCCGCCCGCGCGCGTCGGCCGTGACCGGGCGTCTTAAGCAGGCGCGCCGGGCCCGGCTCAACGAGGTCACGCACCTGGCGACGACAGTGACGTCAGTGCACGCACACTGGCGCCCGCAGACGGGGGTGGGGGCCAGTGGGGCAGACACCTGCCTTTGGCGAAAGCTGGTGTCTGCCGTGGCGCCGGCGCGTCCGGCAAACGCCATTGGATCGTGGATGAGAGTCATTCGAGTCCAAAGCGTTGGGGAGGCAACAGCTGCCGAGTCATTTAGCCCAGCCACTGCCGAATCACGCACGGTAACTACATGGTGCCACGCGCGTATCGGCACAGAACGCGGACAAAAGCCAAGGTCCGCGTAGGTTGAAGGCCACAGATTTCCGCCAGCCTGATCAGCAGAATTCTTCCTATGGCGGTCCGCAGGCAGCAAGCGTTCTCCTAATCAATCAAAAGCCATATGTTTACCACACAACCTTCATCAGTGCCTCGCCACGCCAAACAGTAGCCGGTGAGCACGTCCGCCAGCCGTCAGGCGCCAGATTTCTGGCCGGGCCGAAGTCAAAAGTCCTCAGCCGGCCGGCCGGCGGCCGCTGGTATGCCGCGAAAGAACGCTAGCCGGGGCCTCCCTGGCGCCCGGCCCGCCCTGCAGATGCCATCTCGGCTGATCCGTCGCCCAGTCGCCCCCGGAGCGCGCGCCACCGCCGCCCGCTTCCGCCTCCGCTGTCACGAGTCCCACCGGCTGGCCCACATCACCTTTCAAACCCGTCCGCCTCATGAATACGTCCAATGGCTGTTTATGCTTGTTTACACTTTGTTTTCGTGCCGACCGCGGTCCGTCATAATCGGCTGGCGGTAGTCATGGTAACGGCGTGCCTGGCGCGGCGGCTGGTGCGCACGTCAGCTGGTGGCGTCGTCAGCGGCGGCGGCGGAGGTCTTCACGCGCCTGACGGACCTCTGGGGCCGGGAGCCGGCGAGCCACGGTCCCAGACGAGCCCGAATCCCCTCCCCTTCCCGCCCGTTTTGGGGTGGGCAGTCGGCCTGTCGTGGCGCCGCCGCGCCCACAAGCGCCACCAGACCGTGATTAATTATGCAAACATGCAGCAACGACTCTGCAGGGTTCCGCCGCGCGGGCCGCTTCATGCAAAGGCCCACCGGCCTATTAAGAGGCACGCATATGTTTTGTTTATTTTCCGCATGGGCCATGCTGGTGAGTCAACGGAAGACTGTTGAATATGCATAGCATATATGGCATGTTTGGTGACTGCTAGCATCGATGCAAGCAGGGCTTCACTACTCGGCAGAACAATCCGGAGATCTTGCATCCCTGTTCACATATATATCCGGGATTATCAGTACGCAACACGAGGTGTTCTTTTTCTCGCTTAAACGGACGAATTAATTGCCAGCAGAAACCGTGATGGATCATGTGCGAACAAATCCTGCGTTGCACAAACAGCACCTAGCCGTTTGAAGACCTGGCTACCTGGATGCACCAAACTCCGTCGAATATCCATTATTCGATTTGAATTACTGCAACAGATTCGAGGAACGGAGAGCATGAGGAGGAAAAGGAATGGGTAGGATAAAGGATCCTCATTTAAGATGCTAGACGCGGTGGCCAGATTCGTCCTGCACTTTCCACCAACCCTCAAGCATTCCACATGGTTCACGGCTCAGGGAGATGAGGGGCGTAGAACCTTCAGATCACGACGAGCAGACTACAGTCTGTTGTTGTGTGGGCTGCATTCACCGTGCAGCCGCGGCCCCTTAATGTATTATTAGACAGAACATCAAAGCTGATTTCGTCCCCCGCCTCATAATCGTCTCTGAAGTGGACCAGGGGGTATTTCGAGCGCCTGGGCCGAGAGAAGATCAAGTGGGGTGCACGCAGTCAAGGGTGCGTGCACCCTGAAAGGGACGACTGCCTGCAAAGGAAACATCTCGCAAGTGTTTGACAATGAGGTCGAGGGGCGGTGCAGGCATTAGCGCTCTGTTTGTGGAGAGACGCTCGTGCACTTCGCCGTCCCCTCGAGTGGGCACCGCCCGTCACGGCACCACGACCGTGTTGGTTTTGCACTTGCCGGGACGCACGCACCTTTCGCAGCGCCTCTCACCGACGCAGACGTGCTCGGCCGGGCACCCGGCGGGCGACATCTTCTCAAGAGACGCCTCCTGTTGCAAGGTGGCTCGCACTGCACCCACACGACCAACGCGAAAGTGCGTGTGAGCGCGCAGTAACCGCACACTAAACGCCTCCGAATAGGCTGGACGCCCCCCGCCAAGGACACGCAACAGAGTGGCTCAGTTTAGACGAAGGACGCGATGCCCATCCGGTCACCAGTCCCATTCTTTGTGCAAAACAACTGCGCAACCGAGGCAGCGGCGGTAAGTTGTCCTATGAAGGCAGGCCGTCCCGCAGCGCAAGAGTGAGGGGTCGGCGCGACTGCCGTCCGCTGTTGAGCTTTGCTTCATTCACACACAATGCGGCTCCAGTTTGTCAACAATGCAGGTTCGGGTGGCCCACCTCGGCTGATTGTTTTTTTTCGCGGGCTCGGCTTGACATGCAACCGTGAAGTGCCGACATTGGAGTTGGTTCATAAATCTTCACGAGGGACAAATTTGCAGTGGTATGGAGGCTACATGGGCGACCGCCAAGATCTGTTGCTGAGCAACAGTCACGAATCACAAAGGAAGATGGATGGGTGGCTTGTTTTCGATTCAGGGCGGTCAGTCACCATTTTGACCGGATGAACGCTTCGATTCGTGAATACAATGAGCAATATGCGCCTTTCAGCGATCTGCAAACGGCATTTTCGGACCAAGCACAGGTGATAGCCGATTCTTGTCCTGGAGAAACTTGAAAAAATGCCCAGGCAGCCCTGCCACGTAACCCTGTCTTGTGAGTCTAATAAGCGTTTCTAACGTATGCTTGCAATGTTTGTCGTTTGCTCTAGACGTACCAGTTGTGTGCAAACCTTCAGCACGGCGCGGAGTCAGCATTTTTCGCTAGTTCTGAATCAACGAATGGAAGCATGCCCTGTAGAATGCACACCGGGATCAAAACTAACTCAGTACGCGTGCAAGGTTATTGTTTATTCTTTTGAGAAAGTTCCGAATCGCATTTCCCGCGTGTCTTGGGTTCAGAGTGGCCATTTGGCGAGTTACGGGAGCTCTGAATCATCGTCGCGCCTTGCAGACGCTGTGCAGAGCTGAGCCCAGCGCTGCTCACTGATCAAGGAGGCTGCCGCCTTGTTATCAGCCGTCTTCAGTATACTGCGTCGTCTCCGGCGATGGCAATCGACAGCAGGTATTTTTGCGGGTGACAGCGAATGTCACGTATATTGCGGATTGACATACACACACCGTGACCGCTACCGTTAAAGGAAACGATAAGAACGAGGAAGAGGAAGTGGGGGAGAAAGAGAACGAGAAAAGGGGGTGGGGGTCCTGAGGCCGCGCCTGGAAGGCTTCTGCCGGCGCAGCAGTGTCATGAGTGTGCTGATTCAATGCAGCACTGTTTATTTGTAGAGACTCCTCTCTCGACCACATCGTGCAAACGCTATGCAACCAAGCTAACCGGTCCCAGCACACTCATCAGCTGGGCAATGCACGCCCACATTCTAAGTCTCCGTACATGAGTTGGGAAGAGGCCCTCCCACTTTCGCCTCAACACATTTATTGGCTGAGTCGACAACTCACAGGAGACACAATAACGACACTGTCTTAGAACGTCAACAAAGACAGTGAATTACGACATCGAACCCGGTCCGGGGTGTTCAATAGTAACAACAATGTTCGTTGTTTCTAGGTGTTCGTTTTCTGTTGTTTCCTGATGGGATCAGCACGCCCAGCACAGCCTCTCAAAGGGGGCGGGACGGGTGTCTGATCATCGGCCGATGACGACCAAACGCTACATCCACACTGGCCGGAAATGTGACCTAACATACGCAGAAGCTCGGCTCACAGAGTGCCAACGAGCGTCAGCCTTTCTGACAAGGCTTGATCTGCACTTCCCCCGCACGGCCCGAACTCTTTGGACAGGCTCTGAACTGGCCGGGCACGGAGTAAACCAAGCGAGCACGCACTCGACTGACCGGCAGCGATCGATTGAGTGAACACTTTCTGAACTGACCGAGCACCCACTGAGCTGAGTGAACGCGGCTGGAGCTGAATGAACCGGTGCAGTGCCAAACAGTCCAAGCTCGTCCTGACCCTTCCGATTACGCCGTTAACTGGGCAAGCAAACCCCGCACAGAGAGAGCATGCTATGAAACGACAAAGATGCCAACCGTTGCGGGCAGTGGGAGTGGCGCCTGGCTAGCTCGGGCCTGCCAGGGCCAGCCCGGCCCAGGCCCGGGCCAGGCCCTGGCCGGGGGCCGGGCTGGGATGGGCCGGGGCGTTGGTCGGCCCGGCGGGGTCATCCGCCACAGCACGGCACCGATAACTCCCACCGATATCCGGACGCCAGCCGGCGGAAACAGTCGCGGCTGGGCACGGCAGCTGAGCTCTGGTCACGAACAGCCGTCACCGCCACCGCAAGGGCGGCGCCCACCGCGGCCGGCTCCGACAGAGCACAGCAGACGAGGCATGCATTATGCATGCGCGCACCGTTGCATTTCAATATTTATATGACGGAACGATGTCCCTGGTGTTGCGTAATGGTGGATTTATGTTGGTCTCTTCTTTGTCGGCCAATAAAAACGCAAGCTGACTGTAATGCTGGCGCGCCGTAAATAATGATATCCAGTGCGGAAGAGATGGTAAAAGAACGTCATCACGCCAGGATAGTGGGCATTCATACCTCGATGAACAGGAATGCACTGGCGGATTTTGCGTTCTCAGCTCTACAATAAAAATCAAAGAAAAGAGTGCCGTGGAAGGCGTCGTGCACATTTCACTTCACACAACACTAGACGTAGGAAAAATGTTGCTACCAAATCAGCGCAACCGGGTGCGCGGCCGGGGTTTTCTTAAAGGTCCCTCATATGGACGCATCACGCCGATTGTTAACTTCCTGTCGCATACGGGTCTAGGGCGCGGGGGGGATGGGCGGGGGAGCAGACTCCCTTGGCTGCGTCCCAGAACATAATCGAAATGTCTTATACTCTGAACATTGAGCCTGGTACTAGATGTGTTTACCAGTGAACTTTTGCAGTTTTAAATCCGCTCGTTACATGGAAAGGAAACGTTGTGAGCGGTACCGTTTTCCATAGCATTACTGGATGATGATATAACCGAAATCAATCCTCTCTACAGTCAATCTGACGGCCCTCAAGAGCAGAATCACCCAACCTTAGCGATTGCAAAACATTAAAACAATAGTTTATTTATGTTCTGTCCAGCTAAAGGCAGCGGACACTGTGAACCTTTCATTTGAGGGGCAACTAACTCGTAACACGTCTTCTGGCCGGCCTGGCGACGAAGTCCATATGGTAACAGTGCCATGCCGTCCCCAATGAACATGGCCTGCAGACAAGCCACAGATGTTGCTAGCGGCTGCAAGCATGCGGCGTGCATTCATTAATCTTCTGGTCGCAGCAGACTCGTCACTTGCCCGAGCCGCCGCTGATGTCAGCGCGCCGGGTTAGTAAAGACCCCGCCACTTTTCATGCAGATACGTAAACAGATCTCCGCCGAATCGTTATCTCCCCGTTGCAGGCTGCACCGGTCCTGAGCAAGGCTTTCACCGCACCTGACGCTGACGTATATCCCGCCACTCTCAGCCGAAACCTACACCGGGGCGGCGGTCGATCTCCTGCTTCCCCGCCACAGTCTCCCCCTTCCTGCCCCCCCCCCCCCCCGCCCACCCCGGAGGCATCGAACCGGCGCACGTGACCGAATTCATGGGTTTGTTGCCCGCCGACCATCACGCGGGGTAATTGCATCATGTTGCAAATTTATCGGCTGGGGAGCGGCGGCCAGGCCTGTGGCGCTGCAGTGGGGCCGGACCGCTTTGATGATGGGCGGGGAGCGCTAATCTGGACCACGGCCAGGCGGAGGGCGATGCCTCGTGATGTCAGGGCAGGTCCAAGAAGCGACTTTTCGGACAGGCAAACCATACCACCGGCAAACCACTGAATCTGTGTCCCTCGGGCCAGCAACCCCGCTGTTTTCAAGGGGAGGCCGGCGGGGCGGGGGGAGGGCCTGGGAGGTCGAGGACCTCCGTATAGCGAGACCCACTGATCCCGAAGTGACAAGAGCATCCTATACAGCCCCTCGTTTAGCCCGCTCTCACCGACCACCATGGCTGTCTCAGAGAACAGCATTGTGGTGAAATAAAACAACCGTAGGTTTGTGGAACCTGAGGCAAAACAGCCGCGCGAACGCTTGCAGCCAACACGAGTCAAATGTAAATGACAAGTAATCTCCGATCTAGCAACGAATAAGTGCGCATCCCTCGATATCGGAAGTCATTTCCGTGCAGCAGCACGTGCGGCCAGGTTCGCCGACCAGCGCTGGACACGCTGGGTCTAGCGGAAGATGCAGCTGAACTGCCGATGTTGGAGCGCGAGTAGGCTGGACGGGCCAGGAGGGCGGGAGCCGTCTCCGCCACGTGAGGGGATGGCGACGCCGAGCGCACGGAGAGTGACACTGTCGTCGGCTGTTGACACTGTCGTCGGCTGCTGACCCTGTCGTCGGCCGCTGACACTGTCGTCGGCCGCTAACACTGTCGTCGGCTGCTTGACCCTGTCGTCGGCCTCTGACATTGTCGTCGGCTGCTGACCCTGTCGTCGGCTGCTGACCCTGTCGTCAGCCGCTGACACTGTCGTCGGCTGCTGACCCTGTCATCGGACGCTGACACTGTCGTCGGCCCGCTGACACTGTCGTCGGGCTGCTGACCCTGTCGTCGGCCGCTGACACTGTCGTCGGCTGCTGACACTGTCGTCGGCCCGCTGACCCTTGTGGTCGGCTGCTGACACTGTCGTCGGCCGCTGACACTGTCGTCGGCTGCTTGACCCTGTCGGTCGGCTGCTGACACTGTCGTCGGCTGCTGACCCTTGTCGTCGGCTGCTGACACTGTCGTCGGCCGCTGACCCTGTGGTCGGCTGCTGGACACTGTCGTCGGCCGCTGACACTGTCGTCGGCTGCTGACCCTGTCGTCGGCTGCTGACACTGTCGTCGGCTGCTGACCCTGTCGTCGGCTGCTGACACTGTCGTCGGCCGCTGACCCTGTGGTCGGCTGCTGACACTGTCGTCGGCCGCTGACACTGTCGTCGGCTGCTGACACTGTCGTCGGCTGCTGACCCTGTCGTCGGCCGCTGACAGTGTCATCTGCTGCTGGCACTGTCGTCGGCTGTGTCGGCAAAGAACTGGCCTCTCACTGTCTTGCAGCGACGGTGACTTATCGTTAATGGCATCATGAGGTAGGGGAGGACGTTCCCAAAGAGGACAACTGTAGAGGGCCTGCTGTCAAAGGTCGCGGACCTCGGTTTCGCTCAGTGTCGGGAGATAGGACAGGACCCGCCTGGATGACACCGACGCCAGCGCGCTGGGTGGCGGGGAGGGAACATGGGATAGGCGACTGCAACGCGCGGCGGGGACCGGGACGGAGGCGGATGTACGTTAGAGCCGGCAGCGTAAATACGCAAAGGGGACAGGTGTGATGGACACAAGTGACGAGTGACGGTACATCGGCCGGAGTCCTGCACTGTCATCCCAGTCACTCAATGTGGGTCAAGGCTCGCTGCTCGATGCCGGCTGACAGTCAATCAGCTCGTCACATCACAGTAGCACAGTAGCTGCTGAAGAGTGAACTCCGTCACTGAGAGCCGGTGGGCCGCACATGAGGCCAAGGACCGACGCTACTGCTTGTCCGACAGGCCGGTGCGGCCTGTCTGGTCACAGTTCCACACTCACTCTGCACACCACTTCAGCCCATGGACACCGCACCACCCTTTGCCGGTGCGCAGGATTTCGCCTCCTCTTACGACACAGAGGAAAGGGCTGGTGCAAATTCCGTGACGATTTCATGCATGATGTGTCACATCACAAAAAAGGGCGAAAATAGATCATAATCCGCTTAAGTAGGGGCAAACGAAAACAAATCACGTGTTTGCCGTTTTCTGTCAGTCTCATACCACCGCGAACTAAAGCTAATGACGTTAAAGCGCGCTACCTTTGCTCGCAAGGTGTGACGTAAGGTTACCCAAGGACATTCCATGACCTTTCGTGATCATGTGCTTAGATGACCTTTCACACTTGATCTCCACGTACGACGGTGATTTTGTTACACTGTGAAAGGGTAATCTTACGGCACATTGGAGATGTTCTGGCCTCGCCTTGACCTTCGACACGAGCCATTTCGTCGCCATGGAAAAGACTGACTTATTTTGGTTGAGTTCGAAAAGGCGGAAGGGTTGCATCGCGCCCGTGTTCAGAAGAAACCGAGCCCAGCACGGGGCGGGGCGAAACGACGGGGCGGGGCGAAACGACGCGGCGTCGCCGGTCCGGCCTGATCTGAGGCTCTGACAGCAGCGCGCTCGGGCTCAGGGGATCGTCCGCCCGTCGTCTCAGAAACAACGGCACCCCGCCCACGGCGACCGCGTTTTTCTGCGCACCCATTTGACGCTGCGAGATAAGGAGTCCGGGCGGGCGGGAGGCGTGTGCAGAATGACGCTCTTGTCGGCGAGATCAGTCGGTGGCCCGCCGGTCAGTGTGGGACAGAGGCGATGGCCGGGCGGCGCCGGCGGGCACGGAGCCTGCCGCCTCTCAGCCCGGCGGGCCCACCAATGGCAGCTCCGCCCGCTTATAGGCATGCCCAGCGCGGCGTCTTCGGGGCGGTCGGACCCAGGCACGCGCGGCATGCCCTCCTCTCACTCTCAGGTGTCGTCGTAAAACGCCATCGACAAATTTGAATGAATAGGAATGGCCGATTTCGTGCGACGTTAACCCACATAGGCAGACCAAAAGTCAAACAACGCTCGCCTCCTTTTGTTTGTCGGTCAAATAGGCGGCCGAGGAAGCGGTGGGCCCTGTCCGTCGGGCTGTCGCCACCGCCGCCGGATCTGGGTCGGCCGATAAGTCACGGACACCGCCTCTCGGCCGTGCATCGACTGGAGACGCCGCCGCCTCGGCAGCCGCCGTCGGGCTCGGGCGGTCAGCGCGGCACCCCGCCGACATTCCAGGTCACCCGCGTCGCCGGCCGGCGTCGGCGAGCCTGCCGAGCGGCTCGGCAACGAACCCGGAACCGGCCGCCGCCCCAGCTCGGCCTGACCGATCGGCGACACGCTCCCCCTATCGCCCCGCATCACTGGCGCACGCCCACGCGACCGCTGCAACACAGGCCTGGGCGCGCGCTCACACACAAATAGACAGGCGCAGACGCGCACGCAGGCCCGCACCGCGCGCGCGCGCAGCGTCACGCCGCACAAAGTGCGCGAGTCATACCATGCACGCTGACTTGCCAACAGCCGACGTGCTGCGGAGGAGGCTGCAGGTGGCGTCTGAGTGGGCGGCCGCCTCCCCGCCGCTCACTGTTTACCGCCGCCCAGCGCCGCCGACGCCGTTGAATGACGCCTGGAGGCGCGCCGGAGCGGTCGGCGGGCGGAGACGCCGGCCGCCGGGAGCGCTCCTGCGCCGTCCGGCGGCTCTTGTCCTTGGGTGATGCGTCACGACCGGGTGCTGCACGAGCATGGTTTGTCACGATGCCGTGCGAGCGGAGGGGAGGCTGAGGAGAGGCCCTGTGGACGGCCCGTGGGCAGGCCGTCTCCGCAGAGGTAGCGTCGGGCAGAGAGGGCATGACACGCGCGATAGAGTGAAGAATTCCTTTCGTTTCACAGAACGCAAGGTCAATTTGGACAGAACAGGTACACGACGTCATCTTCGACGCTGGGAGATTGTCCAGAAGAGTGAAACTACGGTCCTAACGCCCGTTTCCTACTGCTGGATGATAGAAGGGTGGAGACATTAATCGGGTCCTTCCTTCTGTGTGATTGAGGGAAGATCGCTGGGCCATTAAAAAATCTGAATATTTTTGCAGCTGCGCAGTCCAATTTGGACATCGCGTTCAACGATGGCAGATTTGGAGATGTTTTCAGCAGACTTGACCGGCAGAATCGACGCCGCTCCCAAGCAATGCTGGCGGCAGTTCCCTGTCGTATCAACGGGATGCCATTAAACTGTAACTTGTCTCCTCACAGGGCGGCTCCTGAAGAACTGCACTGGACGTAAGAGGCCTCATCTCCAAAAAGAACGGCTCCCCATGAGCCGCGTCTTCTGCTCTAGGCAAAACCTGGTGGTCAGGAGCCTCGCTATCAGCACAAGCAGCTCCAGGTCGAGCTCCTGCCACGACACCTTCTGAGGGAGCTGCTCTCGCTGCCCCAAGCGGAGCCACTGCCGGCACCTGTCGTCGCCCCAGGCAGCCCTGTCTGTCACGCTCCCCCTGCGGTGGCCGACAGCTGACGACCCGTCTATCGTCGCCCACCTCTCTCCGCACACCAATATCGGCCCCGGCAGTGGCGGTGGCAGCGGCGGCGTGCCGTTCTCACGTGCGCCCTCGCCGCGCGCCGGGCCCGCTGCCAAAGCCAACAGGCGGCCGGCGCCGTTGGTCGGTCTGTTCGCCTGCCATCTGCGGTGCTTGCTAGCCTCTCGGGCCCGGGTCTCGGGCCTCCTCGCGGGCCCGAGGTGGGCTGGTCTGTTCGCCTGCCATCTGCGGTGCTTGCTAACCTCTCCTGCCCGGGCCTCGGGCCTTCTCGCGGGCTCGAGGTGGGCTGGTCTGGGCCGCCGCGTCTCTGGAACTCTGCGGGCGCCCATACGACTTGCTGGCGAAGCAGCCGTAATGCACATAAACCAGAACACTCGCGTCAATCATTTTCTGGCCAAACTGGTTTTTGAGGACCACGCTCTACCCTTGCGCATGGGAAAAACCAAAACAAACCGACTACACTAGCCTTTAATGAATCACACGTGCAAATCCTTCATTCACGATCTAACCTATGGGTTTTATTTTTAGCTTTCGTGCACGTCATCGCCACACCGCATCTTTGCACGGTACACACCGCTGCACGATATCAGACTGAAGAAAGTATCGAAGTTCCGATGTACGTGCTGCTCAGTAGGCGTTGAACCGAATTCATGTTTCTGCAAGGCCAGCCAAGACGACATATTTTCCACTCCGGGTGGCAGAGGAATTCATGTGGCAATGGACGACAATAATGCTGCCTTTTCGTCCCGTGACATTGAGCCGTTCTTGAACTTTCCATTGCCACCAACGAGGCATGTAAGTGGTTACAGTGTTTAAACACGGGCGGAAGAGTTGGGACGCACTGCGGCCCTGCGGTTTCACAACAGACGCCCGGCAGCAATTCGCGGACCACAAATCAGGGCGCTTGCATGATTTAGGAAGTGGGGGAAGCACAGGCATCCCCTCACCAGGGTTGTTGCCGCCGCTGGTTGGCCGCTAAGGGCCTGGGGCTTGATTTGAGGGATTGCGGGTTTTGTTCTGAACAGCGATTACTAATGCGTATATCAGGATTATGACTTAGCCGACAGTAGTCACATGATAGTACGGTAGGTAGGTATGTACGTAATGTTTCCCCTAGTTGGCGGTTCACCCAATGAATGGGGAAAGAGACACCAATGCCGCACCATGGTGCAAATATAGTCGCCAAAAACTGGCCCCAAACGGTGTCATGGACATTGTGAAACAACAGCGCAAAAGCACCAGACTGGAACTTCCGACCAATGACGCTCTATCATGCAGCCTGTTGTTCTTGCGGCCTTCCTGCAGAAGCTCGCCACGACTCGTCTGTAAACACAGCGTGATCGATGCGGAGATCCGTGATCTGTGCGGTCTCAGCGGCGCCGGGCTGCGATTGGTGGCGCCTCTGTCCAGTGTCCGTCCTCACACCTGTCGCGCGACGACGGCGTGCGACCCAGTCATCATCGGGCCGTCTGCGCGCCGTCACGGCGCGCAGAGCTGGCGGTGTGTACAGCCGCCGAGCCGAGCGATCGCACGTGATACCGGACACGGCGCTGAGCCCGGTACACAGCCAGCTCAGCCGCACCACGTCAGCCGGGCGACGGCTCTGCACCGCCAACAGTCCGCCGCAGTATCGGCTGAGGCGGCCGGCGCCATCAGCCGCTCGAATGGCGTCTGCCCGGCGCTTATACGTGCGGACGCTTTGTTTCGGAGGCGCGCAACCTGGCATGCCGGGGTGATTGTTGGGTATCATTGAATCTGTAGCTGAATGCGGCGACGTGTGCATGAGTCGAGACTCGGTACACACGCTGTTGACGCCTGCGATCCATGGAACGTTCCTTCCAGTGGAGGGCGAAAGGTTTACAGAGCAACCTAACTAGAGACTTTGACAGAGGAACTCAGTCCAGCTGCTGCCGAGCGACCTTAATAGGCGAATCTCCGCTCATTTTGAGCTCTTCGTATCAACCTGTTTTTCACAAAGACGATGATCTGATTGCCGATGGTATCTGATTGCCGGCGTTGACCAACTGCCTTGCACCAAAGGTGAGTGGCTGAAGTTATTTACAGCCTCCGATCTATGGTACGTTACCTTGGCTCCGGCCGGATGCGTGTCACCGCTAGAATGCGCAGGGTTGACACGCCAGATGTGTATTTGCTCATGAGACAAGGTCTGACTCGTCTCCACACCCGCATCTGGTCTGAGTCATTCTCTGCAATGCCAAATATAACCATTTAGCACCAGCTGCGACGATGTCCTGACCAGCGGATCCATATCACTCATGGACTCGCCTTCCCCTGCGATCAACATTCGTCACTGGCGCGTGGCCGGCACAAGCCCTTCCACTGCGATGGTGCCGAGGATGTCCTCCAGCCCACCCTGCATTTGCGTCAGCCTGCGCCGCTGGCGGGACTCATCCCTGGGAGGAGCCAACGCGGCGAGGATCTGCAGAGGGGTGAGCGATAAGACCACCGAGGATCTGCAGAGGGGCGGGTGATAAGGCCAGCCAGGATCCGCAGAGGGGCGGGCGATAAGACCAGCCAGGATCTGCAGAGGGACGGGCGATAAGGCCAGCCAGCATCTGCAGAAGGGCGGGCGATAAGGCCGCCGAGGATCTGCAGAGGGGCGGGCGATGAGACCAGCCAGGATCTGCAGAAGGGCGGGCGATAAGGTCGCCGAGGATCTGCAGAGGGGCGGGCGATAAGGCCAGCCAGGATCTACGGAGGGACGGGCGATAAGGCCAGCCATGATCTGCAGAGGGGCGAGCGATATGGCCAGCCAGGATCTGCAGAGGGGCGGGCGATAAAGCCAGCGATCGCTGCTCGTTTGCCACAGCCGGCGGCACTCCGTTCTCTCGCTGGATATGCAGTGGGAGAAGGACTTTCAGATTGTCCGACGCATGTGCTGGGTGTGGGAACATCTAGTGACACTGGCAGACTGAACGCTGAGAAGAGGCAAACGTGTAGGGGTATTCTGTTGGATACATCATTGCACCAGTCTCAAAAAGACTCCAGCATGTGTCGGCATATCGCTGGTGCATGGATGCTGTCCGTGAATCGTCTGTCCATGTCCAGGGCCTGCCATTGGCGGCTCCAGTCACCTGGGGGAAGGTTACGCCCTGGGCAGTCCACTGGGGCAGGTACGCCCTGGGCAGTCACCTGGGGCAGGTTACGCCCCGGGCAGTCACCTGGGGCAGGTTACGCCCCGGGCAGTCACCTGGGGCAGGTTACGCCCTGGGCAGTCACCTGGGGCAGGTTACGCCCCGGGCAGTCACCTGGGGCAGGTTACGCCCCGGGCAGTCACCTGGGGCAGGTTACGCCCCGGGCAGTCACCTGGGGCAGGTTACGCTCTGGGCAGTCACCTGGGGAAGGTTACGCCCTGGGCAGTCACCTGGGGCAGGTTACGCCCTGGGCAGTCACCCGGGACAGGTTACGTCATGAGCCGGCATCTGGCCGTCCGGGCAGATGCATGGCTAGGGCTTATGCATGTTTATTTTGCCATGTGTTCTCGGCCGCTAATTAAGCTCTCAATGAACGATCAGATCTATGAATGATGTACCCCGCCCACTTGGACCGACACCACAAACACTGGCGTGTGCCACTTTCAAGTTTAGTTCGTGACGCCAAATAACAAGGCTTATGATGTCGATATTTGGACGGGAAGTTGATGGAACATTGTTTCTAGCTAATAATTTTGGTCCAAAACCACAGTCTATGTTTTATCAGGGATGTTTCTAATGGTATAAATCAAGGGAAAGCTGCTAAACTAACATCACCCGATATGCGCGTTGTGATGTCGAATCTAAAAGCAAATTTGGACGGTTGCATGGGTGATTGTAGATGTACATAAGTTAGACTATCAAATACGTTTAACTGTATCACGGTGAGCGTAGTTCTATCGTGATATAAGATTATGAAGTACCTTTAAAAAGGATGCTGAGGTGGGTGGTGAAGTTTACCTAGACAGCGCCTAAAGTGCATTCATGAAAGCGCCACCACAGTGAATTGCATGTACTGTGAGAGAGACACTTTGGAAGCGTTACAACCTCCAGTGGGTGGTGTAGTCAACGCTAACGCTACGGGCATCGGCCCTTCGTACGGCTTCTCCATAGTTCTCCTGGGCTATCTGAAGGTGCCGCGTTGTCCAACGTGGCCGCTCTGCAAAACTTCTAGCCCTTAACGCGCGCCCTGGTGGCCGGTTGGATACTTTTCGCTCGGGAGGGGGGTCGATTTGAGCCATCTGAGATCTCAGGAACTAAGAGAGCTGGAGACACCAAATTCACAGGATGTGTTGACCTGTACGTAAAATCAATTGGGTCAAAGTTTGAGGTTTCTAGGTCACGACCCTAGGGTCAAATAAAGTTAAACAGGGTTAAATTCCAGGTTGGTCTCCAAAGGGCCACTGGAACCTAGATAACTGCCCTAAGCAAAATTTCACATACTCATCGAAGGTCAGTGACCTCGTTTGATCTTTTTAAGGTCAGGTGACCAAAATCAAGACCGCTTTGAGTTTCGCATTTGGATAAGCGACGAAGATTACGTTAGGCAGAATGTTTTTAGAAACAAGATATCGACCTGGATCATTCAAGGTCAGTGACCTTTTATAACATTTAATAAGTCTATGGAAAGTGTGTAACGCGGTTCCGGTTATCAATAGATTCAAAATGAGTTCCAGAAACTTCTCCATACAGCAAACCCTAGAGTAATAAGGCAGGCTGGTTTTGACTTTAGTCTGACCTTCACACCTGACCTTAGGTCAATGTAATTTGTTCATTCAGTTGTTGCAATGCCTGAGAAAGGATCTCAGAAATGTATGGCTTCGTCTAACGCTCCGTTGTTGGACCAGATTGAGCAATTCTCTAGAAAGTGCCTTCGCTGAAACCGTGGCCTGACATTGACCTGCCATAGGTCAGCGAACTTACAGGTACATCTAAATTTTTGAGGCCAGACTATACACTATTTAATTTTTTAGAGTTATGCAAAATTTGGCGTGACTGCACCGCGCCGTTCGGAAACCATTCCGAAAAACCTTCAATGAGGGGGTCAGTTTGACGCCCCCACCCGAGCGCGCATTAAACGCGAGCACCGGTAATCAGTGGCGTGCTTTGGCAACAGCCATTGGCCGCTCACGCTGGTGGCCAGTGTAACCGGGTTATGGGTGGTCGAGCGGTCCGAGCAGCGCGCGGGAGCGGCCGGCAGCACCGACCGCCGCCGCCGCCACTGCTGGCGGAACAGGTGGCCTCGTGACACGCAACGCCCCCCCCCCCCCCCTCCCACCCCCGCCGTCATTGAGCCGCCTCTCGCGCCCATGGCCAGACCGGGACAGCCGGACAGAAGCTGCGCGTCATGGCGCAGCGGAAGCGATCGGTCATGCCGCGACCAGGCCGTCAGCGGACCAGGCCGGGTCACACCGGGTGTTGACGGCAGGCGGTGTTGAGTGCTGCGTCACACGCGACGCGCCACCGATGCTGCGCGGGCAGCACTGGCCGGGGTTCGATTGCGCGCGCGTGGCATCTGTCGGCGGCCGGCGTGCTGCATTGTCGGCAGAACGGTGCACTTCTAAGGCTAAACCAGACCTCTAGTGAGGAAGCCTCTCAAAGTCGCACAGGAAGGACAACAGCGTTTATATTGCTTCGGTTGTCCATACTGGCAGCGTCGATACAAGGTCCACAGTAAAATGTGCTGTTAGACGCCAACAATGGGAGTAGGACGTCTGGTGACACCGAGAGGCCAAATGATGAAAAGCAAATGTGTTGCAGGATTCTGTTGGGCACATTATTGAGTCAATGCAAAAAAAGTTATCAAGCAGGTCTTCTGTGCACATCAATTTGTGGGAAACGAAATGCACTCTTAACAATGTGCTGGAGGTTTGCTTGTTTGCTTCTTGCTGAAGGATTAATTTGTTCGCTTCTCTGTTTTTGAAGTGTCTGCTTTCGCACCCATACAGCTGCACCCGCCCCCCCCCCCCCCCCAACAGAGTGTAGCCGCAGCCTGTGCATGCATACCATCTGTACTCACCAAACACCTCCCTCCACGACGCTGACAGGATCGCCTCGATGCACAGCTCCGTCTCCATGGCTGCCGCCATCGCCGTACCCCGCAGTGTCCGCTCCGGCGGTCCCGGCCCGGCCCGCTCAGCCTCCGCCAGCCTGTCCCTGCGCCTCACTCTGTCGCCGCGCGTGCACGGGGCTCGGCCTCCGCCCGAGCCGCGTCCGCAAGGTGCCGCCCGCCTCTCCGGAGCGGGGAGACGGTGTCGTGCGAGCTCGCCAGTGCCGTACTGCGAACTGCCCCCAGCCGCCGGCCCGCGCCTGCAGCCACAATTGCACGC
Source organism: Pollicipes pollicipes (assembly GCF_011947565.3). Classification (NCBI taxonomy): domain Eukaryota; kingdom Metazoa; phylum Arthropoda; class Thecostraca; order Pollicipedomorpha; family Pollicipedidae; genus Pollicipes; species Pollicipes pollicipes. The sequence continues at coordinate 8,082,370 of NW_023596136.1, read as the reverse complement.
CACAGTTTATTTGGCGCGCGCTGAGGCGGCGCCGGCGCCGGGCGTGGCAGGCGGGGCACATGGCGCCCATGGCGCCCGTCTGAGGTCATCCTCGGCGCCGGGCGTGGCAGCGGGACACATGGCGCCCATGGCGCCCGTCTGAGGTCATCCTCGGCGTTGGACGTGGCAGCGGGGCACATGGCGTCCATGGCGCCCGTCTGAGGTCACCCTCGGCGCCGGTCGTGGCAGTGGGGCACATGGCGCCCATGGCGCCCGTCTGAGGTCATCCTCGGCGTTGGACGTGGCAGCGGGGCACATGGCGTCCATGGCGCCCGTCTGAGGTCACCCTCGGCGCCGGTCGTGGCAGTGGGGCACATGGCGCCCATGGCGCCCGTCTGAGGTCACCCTCGGCACCGGTCGTGGCAGGCGGGGCACATGACGCCCATGGCGCCCGTCTGAGGTCACCCTCGGCACCGGGCGTGGCAGGCGGGGCACATGGCGCCCATGGCGCCCGTCTGAGGTCACCCACGCGGCGGCCGTTAGGACTGCGGGAGCGTCGGCCGCGCCGGCGTCGCATGCCGCTGCCGGCCGTCAGGGGCAGCGGAAGCAGGGCCGGCCCGGGACGGCGGCGCACTGAAATGGCCCAGGGACTGCATCGAGGGTCAAGGAACAGGGCTGGGGGGGGGGGGGTCTTACAGGATCGGATTACTGTTGGGGGCTGCTCAGGGATAAAGACGTGCGGGGTTAGGTCAGGGGCGCAGGTTGCACGGGTGCCCCAGGGAAAAAGGCACAGGACAACGCGCGAATGGATAAGGATAGCGAGGACGAATCGTTGACATGACCCGCTCGTAACAAATGCTGGAGACCTCGAATGACTAACTGAAGGTGCGGCCTTTGTTCTTGGCTCGGCAATAACCATCCCGCAGCAGTGTCTGTTGGCTAATTCCTGACGACGGACCAACTCAGAGTATATTGGGAGGAAGTTTGCCCATTGAAATAGAATGATAAAAAGCGTGTCAGTCGCAGTGATTCACGATGCAAAGACGTCCTTAACAAAGTGCACAGTCAAGGTCATATGACCATCTGCAGCAATCAGATGTAGTGTTTGTGCAATTGTGACGAAACCCATTCATACGTGTCACTGGCGGCCATCCCAACGAAGGCGATAAACACTATACATCCTCGAAACACTTCCTTTGGCCTCTTAAGCTGAGTCATTCAATTTACTACCAGTCATACGCGATGTAGCTGATATATCTTGCTGAAGATCTTGTGCCTAAGTGCGCATTTTAATGAAACCACACGAAGATGAAAGATGCGAATACCTCTCAAAACTTTGGAGAAAAATCGACTTCTGATCGTATGTGGATAATCGGTTTTTAAGATTTACACGGAAAAAGAACATGAGAAAAATAAATGTTGCCAGAGCAGGACAAACTAAATATACTAGCGTAGCCTTTGCCGCCGGGCCCACCAAGATACTTCGCTATTTGGGGAACTCGCCTATGCCACCGTCATTTTGCCATGTGTAAACGGTTCAGATTGGCGAAGCTGAGGGGGCCCTGACCTGCGGCTGACTTCTTTTCAAAAGGCCTATTTTTCAGGGCAGGCTGGGCGCGAGGCGATGCCGCCCAGCCAACTGCGACAGCGCCCTCATGAAACGTGTAGCGGGAAATAATCAAGCGAGATACAGCCGGGCTTCATCCAGACCAGTTTAAAATCGTGTGGCAAAATTGTCCATTAAACTTAGTTAAGTTAACAGAATATGCGCTATTTATTTTTGTTCTCTGTTTTTGCAATGGACAGGATGAGTTATTCGCAGCAAGTTGTGCTTAGCTAGGGCTCCGGTCACCGCATCCCCAGCCCGGCAGAAGGCTTTACAAAAATTGTTGACCTCAATAGCTCCCTGCAATGATTGCTACTCTAGAAGCTTTTGCCAATTCCACAATCTTCATCGCAAGCTAAAAAGAAATTGTAATGTGCTAGTGGATGCACGTGTCGGATGTGGTACAGACTATGCTGCTGTGCTGGGACAAAACGTCGTGTGTTACTTTGTTTTACAACAGCAAAATAACTTTAAAAACATGCCCCTTCTAAGCGGATCCTGTAGTTTTGCATTAGACCGCAAAATATAGCGATCGGTACCCACTACCGCTAATGATTCACATCCAAGCCATCACATGCTAACGGTCACTTCAGGTGAATTCAATGTGTTGCATATCTGAGCCTGTGGTAATGCCACCAAGGTCGGTGCGGCAAACCCGAATATACCATTGTGCAGTTTGTTAATGGTAGAAATGTGACCAACGCAAATGACATGCTTCTCTCCTTCATCTTTGAACAGCATCGCATTTAGTCACGAGCGCATGACCCACGCAACACGAATGACCAACACAGTCAAAACAAAGGACATGCCGGAGCCGTTCTCAGTGCCATAGCCCATGGAGGCGACCTCCGGATGCAGGCCCCCGCATGCCTCCGGAAGGGAGGGGAACTCCGTGACCGGAGCCGGGCATGGCACTCGGACATGCACCGACACCCGCAGCCCGGCCACAAACACGTGGTGGTCGTGACCACCCATGGTAGGTGCGGGCGCCGGGTGGAAGGAGCAGGGTGTGGGGCCGACATCGGACCTGCGCCCACCCGCGGCCGAGCAGCGCCGCGCATTTCACCGGCGTGCCCGACTCTTGCAGGCTCCAGTCACGTTTCGATTCGAGGCTCGCTCGAGGTGTCACGCCCATGCTATGGAAGCATGCGGGATTACGGGGCACACGAGGAAAACATGTGTTGTCGGTTGAAAACGAGAAGCAAAAATGCGCGGAGCCCGCGGCATGACCAGCAAACTAGGGTGCGCAGCAGACTGAGATTGTACTCCATGGAGTCGCTAAGCGGCTGTCCGCGTCTTTATTTGAGCTTAACCTCTACCGTTGCCCTGGTTTTACTGCGCCCCCAGGTCCAGTGGGCGCGGCCATGGCGCGGAGGCACTGTCGGCCCCGGTCACGAGACGACAGCGTGCCAACGGGGCCCGACAGGCGCGGCTGACAAACGAGCGCGACCTCAGGTCGTGAGATCTCCATTAGGCGGCCCGCTTCCCGCGCGCCTGGACACGGTGTTCGGGTAAACGGCGGGTGGGCAGCCCCGACGGGCAGGGGCCGGCGGCGTCGCGCGGCGCTGCGGCGCTCGGGCGCCACCCACGACAGCGGTAGTTGTCGCGCCGCGACAGACGGTCGCGTCCTGCTCACAGCGGGCTGGCGGAGGAGGCGCGCTGCTCCTCGCTCGCTCGCTCCTCTCCTGCTGCAGTCAGACGGCCAGGGAGCCGAGCTATGCTGTTGGCGCTCTCCCAGCACAGCCGCGCGGCCAAAACGTCAGTCAAACGGCGCAGCTCACCGGTGCGTTACCGTAGATCGAGCGTAGTCTGGCTGCTGCGGTGTGCCAGAGTAGCTCTGCAGTCAAAGTGCTCGCATTTACACTACGGACGTCCCGCATTCGTCTGCGTGGCGGCGCAGTGAGCCTGCATGCGCTTTGAATGGCCTACATGGGTCATTCACACTGGGTCATGAACGTGGGTGGTCTTCACCGTTACGTACTTCGAGTGGTACAGGAGCCAAAACAAAATATCGGTCTGTGAGACAGTTTTGTGCGTGATTGGCCTTTGCCGTGCCAAGTATCTCCAGTATCATCAGTATCTCCTTCATCAGGGGGTATCGCAACAGCTGTCACGACCCGCTCGTGATGTATTGAGCGGGTGCCATGAGTGAGCAGCAATCATCGCTAGTGGGAGCGCCGTAGCTTCACCGCCCTTTGACTCGTCTGGCCGTTCTCGCGCCACGATCGGACCCACGCGGCCAGTCACCACGAGGAACGACCTAGACAGATTGTGGGAGACGCAATCACACTAACGGTGCATTAATTTTTTAGCGTTAGTCCGATAAGTCATTACCGTGCACAACATCGCACAGGAATGTATTCTACTTATGAAGTCATTCCAATTTTGAATCGACTAAATTGCTTAACCAGCCATCTGATTTCGCAACCGTCCAGGGAACCGACGTTTGTACCGCTGCGGGAAGTACGGGCGACGGGTTCGGCCGAGCCGGACCCAGGAGCGGCGCCGCCCCGTCGGGCGTGCCGCCTCGGGCCACGACGCAGCAGTCTCGTCTCGCGTCGCCGCCTCGTCGGCGATTGCGGTCGGTGGCCGCCGCCGGTCCGTTTCGCGGTGGTCGCCGGGTGCAGAACATTGTCGCACCTCGCACCGGCGTCGGTTGCGTGACGCCCGGCGGTGAGCGGCGGTGACAGGCATCGGATTGGCAGAGCGATTGGTCACCGCCACGACTTGCCTCTGAAAGGCACCGCACACCCATCTCTCTCTCTCTCTCTCTCTCTCTCTCTCTCTCTCTCTCTCTCTCTCTCTCTCTCTCTCTCTCTCTCTCTCTCTCTCTCTCTCTCTCTCTCTCTCTCTCTCTCTCTCTCTCTCTCTCTCTCTCTCTCTCTCTCTCTTTCTCTTTCTCTCTCTCTCTCACAACACTGTGCACCCCACTGAGCGTTCAATTAATACCGGCGGGCAAATGCTGGCTTCACCCGCCGGCCAGCCTGGTCTTTTGTTCGTAGTCTGCTGGTATTTTGGGCGCCTCTCAAGGTGGTTCCGGTTGGCAAGGGTCGCACATCTGCAGTCAAATCAACATCGCACTCAATTACCTTTGTCCCTCCGCGTCGGACGGGCCGCAAAAAAGCCGCGTCGATGCGGGCAGGGTCACCGCCAGCGGCCAAAAACTCGCCGTACGTTTGTTTGGCTGCAGGGTCGGACAACGTGGATTTTGGCGGCGACCGGCCCTTCCAGCGCGTCCCGATCGTGGCTGAATGACACGCGTCGCACCCAGACGGCCCTCTATCGCAACTGGCTGACAGTGCGCATCTGGCAGACGCTGATCTGGCGATTGAGCAACGCGCACTGCAGGCGCAGGTCTGCGATCGTTTTCGCTGTGTGGATGGTATCCGAGGGCGATCGTGCGTTGTCACTCACGTGCAACTGCACAATGTCACCTGCCCTTTGTGGAGAGGCGCACGGCCCACGTTGCTACGTCATGCGGTGCGCACGATTTCTTTGGAGAAAAAATTCGCAGCAATCGTCTCTGTGCTGCCGCTGTCTCTGCGCTCTGCTTGTTACGGATGTCATGCAATAAAAGCGGGGGAGAGGGGTGAAAACTGCAGACCGCCGGTTTGACGTTCACCTGTAGCTTCAAAGCCATCCGCTTCAAAGGTCCATACCACTCAGTCATGCAGAAATACACTAGTGGATCAGCGTCGGTCATCAATTGCGGGATCATATATTTATCATAGCTGCTAGCATAACGCAAACACTGCACATAATTCATCCTGAGTGGAGAACTCACAGCCAGATCCGTATACAGACAGTTCGACCCACGAGTATCGCGCTGAAAGCAAAAGCACCTATTGCGTATGCATATTGCAGAGAGGAGCCCTCTGCGTTTGAAAAGCTGAAAATCTAGTACAGGCACGGCTTACTGCCGCTGAGGCATGCAACACGAAAACCCCGCTGCTGGCAACCTAAATATTTTGATCATCTTACCTCGGATGGGCGAGATTCTCCGCAAACGCGCAGTGAAACTGAACCCAACGGCCGGACGTTCGTGATTGTAGCGCGCATGTTTGTCAAGACGGGCGCCATGTTTTGTGTGCGCCTGATTAGTCTACGTCCCGCTGAGGAAATACAGAGTTTGCCGCTCCCGCGACGCGACTCCTATAAACAGCGTGCTATGGTGCTGCGCCTGCTTCGTTTAACTACCGCCGGCAAGTTATGAATGGGCGAATGGCGATCCAACGCCGTCCACTGCCTCGTCTAACTGGCGCTCCTCTCACCGCCAGGCCTCCCTCCCCAGCCTCCCAAACAGTCTGCTTGACAAACATGTTGCTGGTGCGAGCCACAAACGAGGTACGCTGCTGCAGCGGTGTGGACAACAGCCGTGAGGTACGGGACGCAATTGAGAGACACTGTCGTGATGGGGTCACATTCAACACAGGCTCAAGCTGTACGGGTCACAAACGACAGCCTTTTTCTGATACTGATGGACAGGTGCTACAGCGGGGCGTTACCAGACCATCTCCGAAGCCTCAGGGTGTTCTCGTTGGAGGACCAGGTCTGCCTCCCGAGCAGGACTTAACGGCCACCATGAATGGACAAACTGGTGGCCTTTTTGGTCTTGCCTGGATAGTTTAAACAGGGCTGTTTTTTAACGTTTTGGTTATCTGCAGCAACCGCCCAGCATGTTTTGAACCTTCGGCGGTCAGGCTTGGTCGGTCGCCGACCGATTTCCGGTTCCCAGGAAGCAATGCGCCGTACCAGATTCGCTATAACATTCACCCCACTTACCTAGCAAACCCTGCACCCCACCTACCTAGCAAACCATGCACCCCTATTTGCCTAGCAAACCACGCACCCCGCTTGCCTAACAAACCATGCACCCCACCTGCCTAGCAAACCATGCACACCACATGCCTAGCAAACCATGCACCCCACCTGCCTAGCAAACCATACACCCCGCTTGCCTAGCAAACCATGCACACCACCTGCCAAGCAAACCATGACATCGCACAGCTTCCATCAAACCACGTACAACGACGGTCCCACCAAACCATGTGCCGCACCGCGCCCGTCGACCGATCTGCGGCGACAACCGCAGTGGCACAAGAGCGGCCCCCTCCAGTCTTGTCCAATACCCGTCTCTCAGCAGGCTCCCAACCCCACCTGGACACCTGCGACACGTGCTGCCGCGCCTCCGCGGCCGCACGCGGCGGTGACTCAGGAGAGCTGACAGGCGCGATCGGCGTCTAATGACCGCCGCTGCCGCCGCCGCCGCCGGTGTCGGGCCGCCCGCGCCGGCGGCGGCGGCGGCACGCGCTCGCCGAGCGCTGTCATTTCTCAGTGTCGTCGTCGCCGTCGCGGCGGCGGCGGCGGCGTCTTCCGGGTCGGTGGGGCGGGCCGGCGCGGCACACCCCTCCCTCCTGTTACTCATCCGAGATCGCGGCCGGCGATACCACCAGCTAATGATGAGAAAAACGGCGCCGGCGCCGGCGCCGGCCGCGCCGCGCCGCCCTCGCCGCGCCGCCCGGCTCGACGCCGGCGCAGAAACCGCTGTCCGATCCGCAGGAGCACCCGCGCCACGTGCGTTGGAACGTATCAAACGGTGGAAGGACCAAGCCATCGAGGTCCATTCGAGGTCGCTCTCTTCGGTACCTTGCCATTAGCCTGACGTTTAATTTGCATAGCAAATGCACGCCCATCACCGCCTCTCCCGCACCTTATGTCTTCGGCCATTCATCGGGACCCGGTCCGGAACGGCACGGTCCATAGGCAGGTTCGGCCCCCCACGGACGGACCGGCGCGGGTCCCACGTCTGACTGATCACAGACCATCAGTCTGGCGCGGGGTCTGAACAGCAGCGGGGTGAGATTGCCCGGGACCTGTTTGGCTTGCCAGGCTGCTGGAGATCTTTGTATGTGGGATGACCTCTCCCATCGTCAGCAGTTTATGTATGGTAACTAGGACTGTGTGTAATCTACGCTGGAGCTGATAAGATGGGGTATTGTGGGGTATTGACTCGGGTCATAGGTCATATTACTGCTATTTATAGTATGCCAATTAAACCAATGGGTGCTATTTGACGTGATATTTACATCGTACTATAAACGACAAATGGCTTTCATCATCTGATCTTCAGCAATCAAAACAAGGCATTGCTGAACCAAACAAATGGCTTCATTATTCCTGTAAGCGGGGCTTGAAAAGGCCAGTGAGTTCTTCATCTTCGCTGAAACTTATATCCTGGCCGTTAATCTCTATACATCAAGGAGGTCGAAAAATGGAGTACCCGCTATTTTCAACGACACCACACCTGTATCGGATCAAGCATTCTGGTATTAAAGTGCAAAGCGAAAAGCTTATTTCTGACCGAGCTGAGTGATACAGCAGCCAAGCTGAAGGTCACAAAAGCAGTTTTGCTGGCACCAGTTACTTGTAATATTCGTTCAGACGCACTCGGCGTTGACGAACACACCCCCGTCACTGCCGACTGGGCGCCGACTGCAGCGCGCTCGGCGTTGACGAACACACCCCCGTCACTGCCGACTGGGCGCCGACTGCAGCGCGCTCGGCTTTGACGAACACACCCCCGTCACTGTTGACTGGGCGCCGACTGCAGCGCGCTCGGCGTTGGCGAACACACCCCCGTCACTGCTGACTGAGCGCCGACTGCAGCGCGCCCGGCGTTGGCGAACACACCCCCGTCACTGTTGACTGGGCGCCGACTGCAGCGCGCTCGGCGTTGACGAACACACCCCCGTCACTGCTGACTGGGCGCCGACTGCAGCGCGCTCACGCACCGATTATCCGAACAAAACATGTGAGCGACGCTGGGCTGCCAGCAGCGCTGGCCGTCTGGTGATCCAGCCTCCCGTCAGCCAGCGCTGAACCTCTGATGACACAGCCCCCCGTCAGTCAGCGCTGGGCTGTCAGCAGCGCGGGCCGTCTGGTGACCCAGCCTCCCGTCAGCCAGCGCTGGCCTTCTGGCGACCCAGCCTTCCGTCAGCCAGCGCTGGGCTGCCAGCAGCGCTGGGCGTCTGGTGATTCAGCCTCTCGCCTGTCAGCGCTGGGCTGCCAGCAGCGCTGGCCGCCTGGTGACCCAGCCTGCCGTCAGCAGGGCGAGGTGGGCTGCGCGGGCCACGGGCGGGCCGAACAGCCACCATTATCACGGCTCGGCATCATAACAGACCGGCCCCAGGAATGCACGCCATGATGGACGATCGCCTTCGGTGGCCGCGCGCGTCGTCGGCCGCCGCTCGGACGAAAACGGCGCACCGCCGGCAGCGCCACGCCACTATTACTCTCGCTAATTGGGTCGCGCACGCCGCAGCCCGCGAATGCCGATGGCGGACGAGAGCAGCAACGATGTGAGTCGGTCGCCACGAGTGAAAAACACGCCGCATGACAGCGGCGCGGGAAATGATCGCGAATCGAAGAGCATCGCGTCGGCAAGCGCGCGCCCGCGGGGAGCACGGCCGCGGCCGGCTGCGGGACAGAAGACGGACGGGCGCTGCGTTCGCACCATCCACCGGATGTATGCAAACATCTATGCGAAGGACTGAGAGCATGGCACCCGGTCGGTTGGCAGTATGACTTCGTTTTGAGCACGTCGAGGGAGAGGATGACCGTGGAAATCAGGTGTGCCATACTCTCTTACCTTGAGCCAGCTTGAGCCAGTTGGTTCGAACGCGGAGCAACTTGCTCAAGCCGCCCACACCAAATGCGTTGCCACGTTGCGTTCGCAAACCGCACGCAACAGTAGTTAGAAAGGAAAACGTCCCGCCCCGCATAGCGCAACCCGGTAGCTGACGCCAGGGCGTGCCTGTGGGAGCGGCGCTCGTCCGCAGCGGTCAGAATCCCAAGGCAAGGGTGGTCAGAGTCCGGTGGTGGGAGTGCTCTGTCAGCTCAACGGTACACTTCAAGTGAATGTGGTGTGTGGTCTGTTACAGGAGTGTGGCTGCTGGAAACAGATTTTGTGACGCCGAAATAAATAGCGTGAAGTGATTACCTTGAACATGTTTATCGTGAGCACACGTCGGGTTGTTAATTTTGCGTTGTCGAAGAGTTTCGGGTGCTCTGAAACTTACGTTGGCTGCAGGTCCGGGCAGCCGAAAGTGGTGGTTATCTTCCTCGACCCCTCCAGGCGGTCCCCGCCGATCAGAGTGCAGTCCTGCGAGCTGCCTCCCGCCGGCCAGACTACAGTCAAGCGAGCTGCCTCCCACCGGCCAGACTGCAGTCCAGCGAGCTGCCTCCCACCGGCCAGACTGCAGACCAGCGAGCTGCCTCCCACCGGCCAGACTGCAGACCAGCGAGCTGCCTCCCGCCGGGTAGACTACAGTCCAGCGAGCTGCCTCCCACCGGCCAGACTGCAGTCCAACGAGCTGCCTCCCCTGCACGGCCGGTCGGCTGCAGCTGGCAGGCCCTGGTCCTGAACAGTCCCTTGTGCAATATTTGATAGCTGATCGTGTTTTACTAGATAAGTTGCCGTGTCACTGAGGACTTAGAAATGCTTGGTTTGTGAAATAGGTTATGACCATCTTAGTTTCAACCTTGCCATGGTTCCTGAAAGGCAAAAATTAATCCTCGGCAGTATGACGGAGGAGGCAAAACTGTGTGCAATGGGCTAGAAAAACCAAAGAATTCAAAATTCACAAACGTGACCTTTCGCTTGTAGGACACTATCTAAGGCACACACAAATGGGAAAATGCGAACACAAACGGATGAGTGGCTGATGCAAAACATATCTAAAAAGTAAATAACAAAAATAAAAACTGAAAAGCTTCTACTTCTATGCCCCCATATGCATCGCTTTTACCAATGGTAGCATTAGAATATAGTTTAGGGGAAGTTTTGGCTGAAACATTGAAAGTTGTACGCAGCAACATTGTCCCGTATTGTATGTTTATACCTGGTGCCTCATTCTACAACTTTATATCCACATCCTAGAGCACGCCGCAAGGCAACATCGCCACATGAAACGACCATTTCTAACCACAACTGCAGATGGCTTACGTCACGCTTGGGCGCTAAACTCTGAAACGATATTTTCCTAACGTGTTTGTCGCTATAAAAAATACTGCAGCTTCCAAACGCAAAGTAAAAGACTAACGCGACGTGCTGATTGGGACGCACGAAAATGAGGCTGTAAGTTAGGGTAATGACAGCAGAATCCACTTCACAATATTAGAGGATCTCTCCCTAGAAATTTGACGTATCGACTGCGTGATAAATGAGAAGCAGTGGTTAAATTGCAAACCCATGGATTGCGATGTGGATTGCCACCGACCGTGTTGCACAATCATGAGCGTTATCAAGCATCCCACTGAAGTGCAATTACAGCGGACACGAGCTGAACTGAGTTTGAGCTGAATTGAGCGACTGGATGCGGCCCCGTCGACCGTTTTAGGGAACGACATTGCTAATCGCTGCATGCGTGACTGTGCGTGTGGGTGTGTGTGTGTGTGTGTGTGTGTTGGTGTGTGTTGTGTGTTGTGGGTTGTGTGTGTGTGTGTGTGTGTGTGTGTGTGTGTGTGTGTGTTGTGTGTGGTGTGGTGTGTGTGTGTGATATGTATGTGTGTATGTGTGTGTGTGTTTGTGTGTGTGTGTACGAGTTGTGCAAAGCCTTGTTAAAACGATCGAAGAAAAAGAAAAGAATGTATATATATATATATATATATATGTGTGTGTGTGTGTGTATGTATATATGTATATATATATATATATACCATATATATATATATAATATATATATATATATATATATATATATATACATTCGTAGGTTTACATGCATGGTGATTATAAAACACGTTACCATAAAATCGTGTCTAAGCATTCCTACAATTTAAATGTTTCGTTATTATTAAATACTAAGATCACACGCAGACATCTAAAGCCTTAGCTTGGACCACGTATTAGTCGCAATATTGCACCTTGCTTTAACCTAATACCTTTGTGATAATAGGACCGTGTAGGTGCGACTAATGATGGTTGCAGAAAATCAACTATCATGCCACTGCTAATGTTTGAGCGCACAACCACCCCATTCGCACATAAAACGACAGCTAAAAGAACACCACAAACTATAATGTTCGTTATCCATCACACGATTTTTCGCATGGAGGTGGGCTTGCGTGATAATGCTATTCCACAGAGTCGCACATGCGCTATGGGCATTGGCAGATGCATAGGGCGAGGGGTGCAAGCCGAGCGGCCACAAAACGGATTGCTGCAATCCATCTCAATCGGTGGGCCTCTCGTTCCGTTCCTCTCCGTCACTCACCCCTGGTCTGCTCCTTGATTTGACTGCACTGACCGCGCCTCCGACCGTGCCCAGTATGCGTGAGGGACCTCCAGGCACTGTTGGGGCAACGCGTGAGCGACCTCCAGGCGCTGTTGGGGCGGCGAGTCCTTAGTTGAATGCACGCTATGGAACTGTGCCATGCGTTTCACATCTAGCTCAGCGTTAGCCGCTGCATGCGCTTCTAGGCAGCATACAAGCTGGATCGGCCGTCATCCGCCATGCACGACCACACAATGAAGCCGGCACCGGGGCCCTGTTCGTCACACGCACCTGGCAGCGACCACAGGGCGCTTGCAGTGATGACGCACTATCCGGCCGCGCAGCATTACACCATGCAGGACCTCTGGGCCGGGACCGTGCGAGCGCGTCGCCCCGACGGTGGGGGCGCCAGAGCCCAGACGCCAGCGGCGTCCGGCCCAGGACGAGCGACCACGCGGCCGACCCCAGCTCCGCCCAGGCTTAGTTACACCTCCATTAACCGCCCGGCGCATGGGGAGCTAATCCGCGCGGGTTAGATGCGGGGAGCTAAACGGATAAATTTACAGGCGAACTTTCGCTCACGCTCCGCTCCAAGGCGGCGGCGGCGGCCCGGTCACGACGCGAGTGATCTGAGAGCGCCTGCTCCGGCACTGTGTGCGGCTCGTTTGTCTGACTTGAATGAGAGTGGGGCCTCCTTCCGTGTATAGCGGGCCATAGACATCCTGCGGGAGCAGTCATCACTGTGGTGGGATTGATCTCAAACGGCCCGGTGACAGGCGCGGCTTTCGAGCCTCTGAGCTGACGCCGCCTCGTGCAGTGCGCTTGACCTAGCTGGTGCGTGGCCGATCCTGTGTTCAGATCCCAGTGCCGGATTTCGGAATTCATTTCATTCATTCACAGCTCCGAATTCATATCTTCTGGGATCATGACCTCTGAAATCATATCGCAGACCCTCATGGTATCAAAGATTCGTTGTGAAACTTTAAAGGATTTTCAAGATCTAGGAAAAATATCATATAAACTTGTTTGTATAAATAGCCATATCACATAAACGAGGTCATTCAGATGTTCAATACCTTCTCCTGCATGTGCTCCGCCCAGTATTGCGTTGGGGCAACGATGTTTCCACCGTTGGTCGGTCATTCTCGCCCGTGTTTGCTGATCAACTGCCCCCTTCGCAGCCAGAGGTCACGAGCGTAAAACCTGAACATGCCTAGGAACACCGATCACGGCGTGCTCTGTTCTCCATTGCAGAGCTCGCTCCGATCCGTCCGCGAAGGCGCCGCCTGCCCGCGAGTGGACGCGTTCCAGTGACCCCCGCCACCCGGGCGCGCTCCAGACCGCAGCGCTGACCCAGTGACTCACCCCCGTGCGCCGCGCGACATCTCGACCGGCCGGAAGCGGCGTCTGGCGGGTCAGCGACCTGTTGCCTCTGCAGGGGGAGGGCGCCGCAAGGAGGCTCGACCCTAATCACGCTGCCAGCTGCGCGCATAAATTGCGTGCGTGCCGCCGCGCCCGACCCGAACAATCCACTGCAGGTCCCCGGGCACCTGTCGGCCGGCTCTGGCGGCGCCGGGACCGGATCAGCGTGGGCCGAGAAGCCCCTCTCTTGGTGCAGAAGATCGGACGTGAGCAGCGGGGGGGGGGGGGGGGGGGGGGCTGCAAGGGAAAAGGGGGCGTGTGTCGGGTGTGCGATCCACACGGGTCAGCGCGCGAGCAGAAGACTTGTAACGGCCAAACGTATTTCTGCGCTAGAATCAATCGGAGGAGATCATAGAGGAAAAGCCTAATCCAACTATCACAGCTGGTCCTGCCCAGGATCTCTTGCCAGACGCTGCAGGGATGTGCCGTGCGAGCTACTGCACCGCCGCCCACACCCAACACAACTGACCAGCGTGGGACGCCTGGCCGGCGGCCGCCAGCAGCGGGGTGCCAGCCCGACGTCCCCCAACGAGAGTCGTCTGGTGCCGTGACGGGCCGATGCCGGCTCGTGTCGCGGCGAGGATCGGTGAAGCGACACTCCCACACAGACGGCTCGCTCGGCCGGCAGGCAGCAGCCGGTCCGGTGTGAAGTGAGGCTGCAGCGGAACCTCGGCGCGCCCTAGCTCGTTCAGGTGTGAAGTGACGCCGCAGCGGAACCCCGGCGCGCCCTAGCTCGTCCACGCAATGTGAAGTGACGCCGCGGGGGAACCCCGGCGCGCTCTAGCTCGTTCACGCGGCGTGAAGTGACGCCGCATCTGAACCCCGGCGCGCCCTAGCTCGT
>NW_023596136.1:8062403-8067248 GCF_011947565.3 Pollicipes pollicipes | reverse complement strand
CTATAAGCACATTTTAGCCCTAATAATATGCCACAGTTTTGGGGGGATGCTGTATACACTATATATATATATATATATATATATATTATATATATATATATAATATATTCTCTCCTCTCTCTCTCCTTCCCCCGTCTCTCTCTCATCTCCTCGGCTCGCTCCTCCATCTCCATCTCTCTCTCTCTCCTCGCCCTCCCTCTCTCTCCTCTCCTCTCTCCTCTCTCTCTCTCCTCATCTCTCTTCCTCACATCTCTCTCTCTCTCTCTCTCTCTATCGAATCTCTCATCCTCTCTCGCTAAGTGGTTATCGGCCTCCTCTCTCTCTCTCCTCTCTCTCTCTCTCTTCTCCTCTCTCTCCCAATCTCCTCTCTATAATCCACTCGTCTCGTCTCTCTCTCTCTCTCTCTCTAACTCTCTCGCTCTCTCTCTCTCTCCTCTCTCTCTCTCATCATCCCCTCCTCTGCTCTCCTCTCCTCTCTCTCTCTCTCTCCTCTCTCTGGCTCTTTTGGTACGGAGAACATAAATGAAGCATAACTAATTGAAAGTAAGACGGATTGCTATTTTTCATCTTCATACATGTAAGAAACACTCATAATGGGAACATCACAAAGACCACAATGGGAACACTATTGTCACAATCACATCAGAAGTGCTCAACCGCCCACCACCTAGTAGCTCAGAGTTCTGCAAGAATTTGTCTGTCTGTTTAATGCCGGAGAGAGTTCGTTAATGAATATGCTTTCCCAAATTTGAAGGCGGTCCTTCTGTCACTGCACGTCTGTAAAATGTCAGTGCTGTCTGTCAGTTGTTGTCGTGTCAATGTCATGTCGTGTTCCTGTCGCATGTGGTCCAGAGGTGCCCCGTCACGTAAGTGCATTGTCAGGCGTCGTGAGAGTGCCGTTGTGGTCACACCAATGTAGTGTATGGGACGAAGTTTGCAGCCTTCGATGTTGCATTGGAGTTGATACACTACATCGGTGCATTTCAGTTTGTCGGGTTTGTCTGGGCTGTCTCTCATAAGAAAGTTTGATATTTTCTTATTACAATAGTAAATGACAATGTCCATTTTGTGGTCGTTTTTGCCTTTAACATGCTGAGAGATAATTTCCCGTAAAGCTTTTTCGTCCTGTTTGTTTCGTCCCGACGCACGTCTGTCATGCAATATTAACATTGCATTGCATTGCAGGATATTCAATATATATATATATATATATATATATATATATATATATATATATATATATATATATACATGTATGTGTGTGTATATAAACACATAAACACATAAACAAGTACACAAAATCCGAGAAGTTTTTTGTACCTGTCCCTTTTCATTGACTTCAACAACTCTGGCCGCTCCAATCATTTTCAGAAATCGACACCCATGAGCTCACTTATAACAACTGGCGCACTATTTAAGTGGAGAAACTGCTTCAGGCATCGCAATTCTCTGCTTAGTAAATATTATCGTCAATGCGTCATGGTTTCATTACGTCATCGTCTATTGCACAACATGGATTGGGAGCCAGTTGACGGCCGTTATATCTGGAAATCGCGCTCATGAACGCCGGACATGAACGCCTTGGCAATTTTTTTTATTTGTCCATGATCGCCGCATGGCTTGTGTAATGACAGGATTTGAATAGCGTTACTATAACGTCATGAATGCCAAGGTGACTTTGAAATCCTCTCCTTCAAATAACGCTCCCCATATTCGCGGACTTCTGGCTCAGAAGCTCGATGGGCTTAGGTCTTAAGAAGGGTGGAATTGTTAACAACACCGAAGGGTCTTCAATATGGCTATTCCAGTTGAAACTCCCATATGAATGTGGGACACTCCCTTCAAGAACATCTGTCGGTATTGCGCACATTTGCGACTACGAATGTCTGCGTACGAGCATTTACTTGCGGTGAGTTGATTTCCCGACGCACGTCTGTCATGCAATCTTAACATTGCATTGTATTGCAGGATATTCAACAGCAACAGAAAGATAATGCCCGGCTTTGGCCTGGGGCAGCTTTGAGACACGCTGGCCCTCCGCTTCCCCCTAGTACACTGACCCCTTCTATGCAGAGTGCGTTGGGTTGGTGGAGCTTTGCGTAAACAAGGGGAGACGCATCGGTCACCGCTGATAGGGGTGCGTGGGTGCGCCGGAACAGCACGCTCTACGGCAGGTGCTGCCAATGTCAGCCTCCTCTCGTCGACGGAAATCCTGGCTGCTTCGCACAGCGCGTCGATGCAGGTGTTCAACGGACCATCTACATCGGAACGTACGCCTTCGCCTGTGAGTGGACGCTGTACGCTCAAAGGCAGCGGCGGAAAAACGCCGTCCTGACCAGGGCCCTGGCTGTGCACAATGGGCGGCCGGCCGCCAGGAGCCCAGGAACGGCGAGCAGGGGGTGAGGCCGGGGAGACGTCCGGGGCGGCGGCGAGCGCAGCGGTGAGCGGAGCGGCGGCGTCCGCGCTCCAAGACGGCAGAGGTACATCGGATACGGCCTCAGCAGCCGAACGGCCCCCGAGGTAAGCGCAGGGTCTCGGGCGCACGCCCTGAGAGTTCGCCAGACAAAGACGGCGGACGTCCCCTGGCCCCTGATGCCGAATTTGTGTTGATAGATGTTTTGGGAAGTGTTTCAGCGTTTGAAAGGGAACGGAGGCGGCAGCAACAGCATGGCCCGTCTAAGACATGTCAAGCTTGACCATGAACATCATGCATGGGGTGGCCGGTCCTGTCCGACGCCTTGGAACGGGGCGCTGACGTGGCCTGTGCGTGGGCAGTCAAATACTCATCCTCTCCGCTCTGTGCCCGCCACTTAATGTGTGCTCGAGTCGCGTGGCCGTGATCGCAAGACACAATTGTCAAAGCTGCCTTTGGATATGGCTGTGTAACGATTCTTTACAAGAACGGTAGGTGTGGTGACGTCGCTGAAATCCTCCATGGGAAATGCGGCTCCGTGGCCATATGTGTCGGTTGGTGACTGGTGTGAACCAGTCTATCTGCGTGTGCTCTTTGACAACAGCCGCGGTTCATTTTGGATGTGAAAGACATACACTCGGCAGATCGCCTGAGGATGTCGCACGCTGTCCCGTTGGGTTATTGTGCGCGCACCGTACATGTTGTCATTGAATTCACATGTTTGAATTTGTTCACAATGCTCCATCTCTGTACGCGGTGCCCCATGACGGAACGGGCGCCCGTAAAAAGACAAGTAGAAATGCACTTGGGTCATGATAAGCGAAGGTCGAATTAAAATATGGATTCCATGCATTATCCTCAGTACATTTAAACCGCTTCACTGACAAACAAACTACGCACAAAAGGTATTCCTAAATATGACGTTATGGAATAAAAATCCATGCTGTTGGTAAGTTTACGCTTTGCGCGTTCATGTCTTTTTTGGTGACAGCTGTCGTAGGCACACCTCTGCTTGTAAGCGGTCGCTAAGGTGGGGAATTTTCCCGCTGTCTTTTTATCCTTTATCGCTTTTTCAGCGCGGAGGTCTCGAGGACTGTTTTGTGACCAGATCTATCTTTTTTACTATCCGACAAAAACCAAGGTCTTACTACGCGACTTTTTATTGTCATGAGCCAATTCAGGACATGATTGAATGGATCTCCCGGGTCAAGGCTATTTTGGCCATCGTTTTGTTGTGGCATCTACAATTGTCCGATGGATATGGTGAAGTCATTCAAGGTCTTACATATGAGTGTACAGTAACTGTATGTTTCTGTGCTTGCATCATTTGGTTCCAGACAATAAAACGCTAGGAACATAACGCTTTTAAATGTGCTATGATAATGTGTGGAAAGTGGCTGCTTGTCGAAAGAAGGGTAGAGGTATGAACGCGGCACCGAAATGTAGGCTTGTGGTTGTATGGCAGCTCCTGTAGAACCAATCAGCGCGGGCTTGGTGTAGAAGCTGCCTTTGCAGCTTGGTCTGCACGTGGCATCATTCATCTTGGGTCAGAGGCGAGCTCATAATACACGAGCGGGATTTTGGAGTAGACACGCGCTAGTTAAACACCATACCTAAATTGGGCATATGAATAACAGTAAGCCCAAATTAAGTAGCCAAACCACGGTCTATCCAATCCAGCTGTAATTTGGACACGCCTCTGCGGACGCCCGTGCGAACGCCTCTGCGAACGCCCAGAAAACACGGCCATTAATTCCCAGCGGCGCTCTGTCCGCGTATACTGGCGCGCGCGAGGCGACGCTGGCGCGCACCTGGGGCCGGCGCCGCCCGGCTCTGTGCAGCCGGCGCAGCGCAGCTAAAGGTCCTGCTGGAGGCGACCGACGTCGTTCAGCCGATCAGAGACGGGCGCCGCTCCAGACAGCGTCGGCAGGGCGATTTATGACGCCGGATTGCGCCACGCCGTCACCGTTGGGGGAGGCCGGAGAGAACGCTGACACTGACACGGCGTTGGCGTTGGACTTCCGGTGTGAATTGCCGGCTCGCTTTCTATTTAGATTTCACACTGCCGGCATTACATTTGTGCATTTTAGATGCGAGTGTGGTTAAATTTGGTGTTCGCACCAATTGCAAGGTATAAAAGAACCCGTTTTAGGACGTCTGTTAGACGCTTCAGTTGTGACGTCAACTGTGATGCATGTGCCCCCTACAATTTGGTATTTCAAGACGGTGTAACGACGCCTTTGTGTGCGGCTTCAGGTATTGTTTAAATACATACGAAAATGAAGAGAGCAGCAAACAACATCACGGGCATCGTTTCGCTTTCGTTGAAACCAGGCCCTTGTCATCCCAATGCCTCTAAACGTGTTTGCACTATTCAGCCGATTGATGTCACCGGGGTTAAACTTCCATGGTCTTTTAAGACCTCCCTTTCA
>NW_023596136.1:8015483-8061403 GCF_011947565.3 Pollicipes pollicipes | reverse complement strand
AGAGGAGAGAGAACCAAGTCTCGCTCAGTTAAAGACTATGCTACAGCCGTGAACCAGAAAGCTCTAACATGACGTTCTTGCCTGTATTTGCTCGGCATGGCAGGCGGTTTTTGACCGTGACGTTACGACACCTGTCTTTGAGGTGAGCATGATTGTCTCGATCCAGGAGCAAACCTTGGGCTGCTCCGCGGCATGCTCCGCATGCCTTTTCTGCACAGAGCGAAAAGGACATGATCTGCTGTCTTTCATCATTGCATTATCATCATCTGTCGCCATCATCATCATCCACACCGACGTCAGCCTGGTTACGCGCATCCAGAGGGCCCTCCAATGCGGTAGAACGGCTTGGCCGACGCCAATTGATCGATCAAAACGCATCGGAGGCATCCTGACGACTGGGCCTGTATCGGAAGCATCCTGACGACTGGACCTGTATCGGAAGCATCCTGACGACTGGACCTGTATCCCCTCAGGGCATCCTGACGACTGGACCTGCATCGGAAGCATCCTGAAGACTGGACCTGTATCCCGTCAGGGCATCCTGACCACTGGACCTGTATCGGAGGCATCCTGACGACTGGACCTGTATCCCGTCAGGGCATTCTGACAACTGGATCTGTATCGGAAACATCCTGACGTCTGGACCTGCATCCCCTCAGGACATCCTGACGACTGGACCTGTATCGGAAGCATCCTGACGACTGAACCTGCATCGGAAGCATCCTGACAACTGGACCTGTATCCCGTCAGGGCATTCTGACGACTGGACCTGTATTGGAAGCATCCTGACGACTGGACCTGTATCGGAAGCATCCTGACGACTAGACCTGTATCCTGTCAGGGCATACGTATGCTGAAAAACAAGTCCAAACACAGCTTTGACTTGTCCTAAGTCAATTTCCAGATTTTCCAGGCCATGGACTTTTCGCTAACTTCGTGCCCACTTGAGACGATGCGTGTTTAGATCACCCCGCGAGAAATCCCCCAGCACCATGGATCATTGTGGCTTCGCCAAATTTAATATCACGCACGCGCGAGACGGGATCAGTAAGCCAGCCCGGATCGCCATTTGAAAGCAGAGACGAGATGGCGCGGTTGAATGACCAGCCACAGAGTCAGCGCTCGGGAAATTGGAAAGATTGAAGCCACGATGTTCTGAGCTGGAACAGGAGGCTGCGATGGCGGAGCTGTAACGGTACAGACCGCGCTGATCTCATTGTGGAGGCATGCTCCGCTCTATGCCCGTGTTGAATGGAATATTAACGTCAATAGTGACACTCAGTGTGCTGAAGGTGATCTTGCAAAACCGCTTTTTCGGCTGAGCTTCCTGCATATGGCTCTGATAGTGTTTTATCTAAATGCCGGCTTTGAGCCAAGTGCAAGTTAGCCCACAGGGTTCCTCGTCTTATCCAAGGCAGCTGTGTTACAAGCTGGTTGAATCTGAACTTTCGTGATAAAGAATCGCTGGAAAATTCGTCATAATCTTATCAGCATGTTGTAAGAATGGGCTGCATTACAGGTCTTCCAGGTAGGATTAGCGGGGAGTTGGGACTGGCTGTTGGCGAGAGTTTCCGGTTCAGTTATAACCACCAGGGATGACATAAAACGCACGTGCAGTCTAGATAACTTGCTGAGCCCTCGATTTGCTGCCAACGAGCCTTTCGATGGAGACAGCGCTCCGGCATTGCTGTGACGTGTAACAGCGATGACTAAGCTCCGTGTCTTCGTGAAGAAAATGAAGGAGAATATGCAAATTAAATGCGATAGTTGATCCCTATCTGTAATTGCTGCGCTTAAGCGGCGAGTCTCGACGCAGCGATGCGCCATTGTAGGCGCATCTGCGCCGCATATGGCTCGCCATGTCTGCACGTGCCTGCATGCTGCCGCATTCCAGCCGTCCGGCTCTTACCGACGGTCATTCACACACGAGCCATAGCCGTGACCTAAACGGCAGAGGCGCCCGGGGAAGGACGACGCACAGAGGGTTCCTGCAAAACGAGCGGCCTTATCGAGTTCGATAGTCCCCACCCCCGCCCCCATCGCCGCCACGCGTGCAGCGTGTGTGCCCTGTTAGTGAGCGCCGAGGGGCGCGTGCGGCACGTGAGGTGCCACCACGGATGGACCGGAACCAGGGTTGCGCAACACGCCGGTCAACGGCACACACACGGCGGACTGGGGCGGAGTTGTGACCTTTGACAGCTGCTGACCCTGAAGAAACGAGCATTAGTGTTCCCAGAATCAAATAACGGCTAAAGCACTGACGTGGTTGCGCTCAGAAACGCAGACACAGGGGCGAGGACGGATGTCACACCATTCAGCACCGATTTTGATGGCCATGAGTGACGACTTTATTCAGGATGAAAATGAATCCAAAGCCGACTATATTTATAAATAAAAGAAGACACGTATATATATATATATATATATATATATATATATATATATATATATATATATATATATATATACATATGGGATCATTGCCACACCCATGCGACTTGTCTATTGTATTGCCGCCAGCGGCATACTGCACAACCATTGAGCAGCAGCTGACGAAGATCAGGTGCTTCAGTGCATGTTCCAACACCGGCGTGTGTTACTGAGAGCTCACGTAGTAAATCATGCGGTCGGGCGACATGAAAGAAGCGCGTGTTGAAGGACCGCTTGTGCACAGCGTCCCTCGCAGCCATGCCTTGTCGTTCGCTCATTACAGCTGTCGTATATCACTCGGGCGGGACGGCTGCACAGAGCCCTGCGTGTGCAATGGTGCACTAACGTGATATCTCCATAACTCACTGGGGCCGTTGTGGCGGACGAACGCGACGTGTGCACCACGAATACAGGACATTGATAATGGGATGAGGTATTAGCTCAGTCGACTCGCGCCAGGCCGGCGTCAGGCAGCCGAGACATTGCTAATAGGATGAGGTATTAGCTCAGTCGACTCGCGGCAGGCGGGCGTCAGGCAGCCGAGACATTGTTAATGGGATGAGGTATAGCTCAGTCGACTCCCGGCAGGCGGGCGTCAGGCGCCGAGACAGTGCTAGCAGGAGACATGCTATGGGATGAGTGGTCTTAGCTCAGTCGACTCGCGGCAGGCCGGCGTCAGGCAGCCGAGACATTGTTAATGGGATGAGGTATTAGCTCAGTCGACTCGCAGCAGGCCGGCGTCGGGCAGCCGAGACATTGCTAATGGGATGAGGTATTAGCTCAGTCGACTCGCAGCAGGCCGGCGTCGGGCAGCCGAGACATTGCTAATGGGATGAGGTATTAGCTCAGTCGACTCGCGGCGGGCCGGCGTCAGGCAGCCGAGACATTGTTAAAGGGATGAGGTATTAGCTCAGTCGACTCGCAGCAGGCCGGCGTCGGGCAGCCGAGACATTGCTAATGGGATGAGGTATTAGCTCAGTCGACTCGCGGCAGGCCGGCGTCAGGCAGCCGAGACATTGTTAAAGGGATGAGGTATTAGCTCAGTCGACTCGCAGCAGGCCGGCGTCAGGCAGCCGAGACATTGTTAAAGGGATGAGGTATTAGCTCAGTCGACTCGCAGCAGACCGGCGTCAGGCAGCCGAGACGTTTCACAATACAACATGGGTGACATAGGTGCGTGCACACCTTGTGCGTACGCCGGCCGTTGGTGTATGTTGGAAGATCCAGAACACGTATGTGATCAATAATCCCACACATATACCATATGTGGGGTTATTTCTGTGTAATCTTCGCACTTGTGAGATTGCAATGCTGTTAAGGCCATTACCATCGCGCCCTACAATCTGGCGGTCCTGTCACAAAGCTATTCTTCAGGTTTAGTCCACGTGACAGACGGGCCCAAGCTGACAGTGGGAAATGTGCCCTTATGGCACGTTGCTCGATTGCATTTACATCGCGCGAGCAACGATGTCGGCATGCTGGGGTGACATGGTATGATTGGAATATTTAAGGATGAGACAAGCTCTAAGCACCGCAAAATCATCGCTAAACCAGATCTAACAATAAACGCAATGCTGCTTTTCTAGCCGTCACTGTGGATTAGCGAGTCAAAGTCACCAATCAGGTATAGCTAGCTATAGTCATACATGTTGTCAGACGTAACATTTGTGGCACCCAACGTAACAGCATAACATTTACATAAGGCGTTATCAAGAAAACAGCCGTTGATAACGGAACTCATGACGCGTACACAAGTCCCATAGAACCCACCTACTAACACACAGACGCACCACAAAATA
This sequence comes from Pollicipes pollicipes, assembly GCF_011947565.3. Classification (NCBI taxonomy): domain Eukaryota; kingdom Metazoa; phylum Arthropoda; class Thecostraca; order Pollicipedomorpha; family Pollicipedidae; genus Pollicipes; species Pollicipes pollicipes. The sequence goes on along the minus strand of NW_023596136.1, from coordinate 8,057,174 downwards.
GGTCACCATCAATTACGAAGCATGCCCATCTTGCTATATGGGTGGTGAGCCGGTGCTCTACGTCCCGTTACCAGCCGGCGGACGGCGGCATTTGGCTGTCGGGAGCAGTGATTAACTCGTTAGAAAGCCCACCGCCGCCGAGCTGATGGTGTGTGGCCTGCGGCTGTCAGGCAGCTCCTGGGTCGCCGTACCCTTGGGAGCCTGTTACCATGAGCGATCGCTGCCAGTCCTGGCCGTGAGGTTGGCCAGAGCGGTGCGCATTTGAGAAAGGGTGGTGCACGCCGCGAGCACCCCCCCCCCCCTCCCCACCTCCACCCCCTCCCGACACCGATCCGAAGGATCTGAAAGATGCGTCATTTTGTCTGCTGCTGATCGCACACGAGATATTCCATAGCGCACATCAGGGACATCCAACGGGTTTTGTACAGTGATGCTACCTCGTTTATAGATTGCATGTTTTACCACATAATTACCTAAGTTGAATAAATAATTCCGTAGGCAGGGAAATTGGTGCGAACAGATCCCATATTAGGTGGTTAAACCACCCATTAATTTTCTGTTGATTACAGGTTTGTCTTCGTACTTGCTGTCGCCTTTCAGCCACGTCTTGGTGACATGTCTTCAACTATACATTGCGACGATCCGAGCTCCGTGTCACCGCCACTGAGTCCGAGGCAATGGCTGCAGGGCATGCCAACCCGTCCACAAGCAAATCCCGCTGTCCGAGTCAGCACAGATCCCTTCACGACGGCGCCAGTGGTCCTCCGACCCCTTCTGACGAGCACGACGAGCTGTCCTTCTGTTACTGTCACCGCGTGCGGCCGACGGCGAAGGCTCGCCGCCAGGATACCGGTCCACCGGTTGTCATGGTAACTGCACTTTACGACTAGCTGCGACCAGTTGCGACCAGACCAGATTAGACCAGACCAGACTATTGCCTTGCCCGGAGACACATGGCCGTGTGGTGACCCATGCCATTATTTAGCTCAAGCATGCCCTCCTTCAGCGGCATGTACTTAACCTCGCCCCCGACGACAAGATCTGATAGATGTTCGCCACCGGGCCTGACCGGACCATATCTGCCGGACATTGCAGAGTACTGAGTCGGGGGGGGGGGGGGGGGGAGCGGACTGCAGCCCGGCGTCCCCCGTTTGGAAGTGGTTGTTGATTTTGTGCAAACTGTGCATCCAGACGCCCAGATACAGAAACCAGTCGCCTCTCCTCGCCGGTACCGCCGTCAGATCACGACTTCTGGCACTAGCGGTCAACATTTAAAGGGGCCACATGGGCTTCCAAAACACCAGACTGAGTAGCAGCAGCATTGGCTTGACCAATGCAGGGGCAGATCTAGCATTCAATATTTGGAAATCTCATCATTTTTGGCTGTCTTAAATAGAAAATGGCATTGTTTTTGCCGTCCTGGAAATCATTCCCCCTCTCCAGGCCGCCTTCCTAAGCCCGCTAGTGGACTCGCAGCGAAGGAAAGTTAGGAGCCGGTTTCTTTTTACGGCGGCCCACTGATCAACAACCTTGATCGTTTTCCCTCGTTTGTCGAAGGCGGGCGATACGGAGCTGATCGCACTTCTCCCCTGGCTCTAGTTGCAGGCTGATTCGCACCTAGCAAGATTTCCCTGCTCCTTGTGCACCAGCTCATGGTTTTTGCGTTGTTCCACCGTGGTCGTCCACAGTTATGCATCTCCCAAACCGTGCGCGTGCAATGCCCAGGGCAGCTTAAATATGCTCTGCATGATCCACCAGGAAAATACACATCACTGGTGAGTAGCATTTTACAGCAGTGACGTAACACGCGCTCGAGTAAGGGGTCAAATTGACCCCCCAAAGGTTTTCCCAAAATGGTTTCCGAACGGCGCGGTGTAGCGACGCCAAATCTTGCACAGTTGCAGACAATTGAATAGCAAATCGTCTGACATCAAAAATTTAGATGTACCTTGTAAGGTCACTGACCTATGGCAGGTCAAAGTCGGGCCATAGTTTCAGCGAGTGCACGTTCTAGGGAATCGTTCAATCCGATCAAACAACAGAGTGTTGTATGGAGCCGGACATTTCCGAGATACTTTCTTAGGCAACACAACGGTTGAATAAACAAATAGCATTGACCTAAGGTCAGGCATGAGGGTCAGATCAAGGTCAAAACCAACCCGCTTTTTCTCAAGGGCTTGTTGTAAGAGCTGGTTTCTGGTGCTGATTTCGAATATATTGATCACAGGAGCCGCATTATACACCTTCTGTGGACTTCTTATAGGTCAGAATAGGTCACTGACCTAAAATGACACAGGTCAACATCTTGTTTTTGGGAACATACTGCCTAGCGTAATCTTTGACGCTTATCCAACTGCAAAACTCAAAACAGCTTTATATCATTTTGGCCATTATGACCTTATGACCATGACCATGATATAAAGGTCAAACAAGGTCACTTACCTTAAATGAATGTGTGAAATTTTGCTTAGAACAGTTGCCTAGGTTCTAAGGGTCTTTTGGACACCAATCTGGAAGTTGACCCTGTTTGACCTTATCTGGCCTGAAGGTCATGACCTAGGAGCTTCAAACGTTGACCTAAATGAGTTCACGTACAGGTCAACACGCCATGTGAATTTGGTGTCTCTGACTCCATTAGTTCCCGAGATCTCGGGGGATCAATTTGACCCCCCTCCCACCCTAGCGAAGGGTATCCAGCCGGCCTCCCGGGCATGTGTTTAAAGGTCAAACGAGGTCACCGACATTAACTGAGCGTGACGTTTTTCATAAAACAGTTGCCTAAGTTCTAGGGGCCCTTTAGAGACCAATCTGGAATTTGACCTTGTTTGACCTTATTTGACTCAAAGGTCACGACCTAGGAACCTCAAACTTGGACCTTAGAGAGTTCACGTACAGTTCAACAATTTCTGTGAATTTGTTGTCTCTAGCTCTCTTAGTTCCCGAGATCTCGCAGGAGGGGGGGGGGGGGGGCAAATTGACCGAGCGAAGGGTATCTAGCCGGCCACCTGGGCGCGTGTTACTGATTTCTTAACAGATGAGTCAGCAACTGTGCATCCATGTTATGTACCATTACAATACTGCAAAACGGTGAAGCATACACCTAGCAAAAGGCAGGCAAACGCACCTCACTCGGGCAATTGTCCGGCAAACACATCAGCACATTGGTGCCACCACGCCCAGCTGACATTAGGGCCAGTTACTTACATTGGATGGTCATCTGCAAAGGTTCGTCACATTAACGGTATCGCTGCAGGGAGTGACCTGAATGTCATTTGCGCGCGGCGATGGCTGTGACTGCTATCGGTGCACAACGGTGGGCGCGCTGCGTCGGCACACAGCTGTCTCTGTCTCGGCTTTCGGTCCCACACGGCTGCAGTCGGGTTCGCTGTCGCACAAGTAGCCTGTCATCTGCACGTCGCCTCGCCGGCTGCTGCTCCTCGTGTCATCGGTGGCGCGCGGTCACGCCTGGGTCCCGAGTCGGTCTCACGCGCCGCCGACCGGCTAGCGCTTGGACCGGGTGCCCCCCAATTGCCGGCCGGTGATGAACGCTCCATCACGGCCCTGCGGGTCGTGACCCGCTCTTGTCGGTCGTGGGAGCCCCTTCCCCGGTGTCCCCTGGCCCGGCCGCCTGCCGGGTGACGGACGTCTCATCGGACGCGGCACGCCGCCGGCTGTTTATTATTGCGTGACGTCAATGGGGGGGATGACGTCAGCTGGTGGGAAGGCCGGACGGGTGAGCGGCCGCCTTACACGGGGGCGAAGGGTGCTTACATGGATCTTCAATCGGGTGTGGCCAGGGCGATGTCAACAGCTGACATCCACTGCGTCAGCCATGCGAGGTTAACTGATGTCTTCCATTTATCACTTACTTAGCCATTACCAGTCACTGGTCGCCGTTCACGCTAATGCGGAGAATTGCGTACCTAGTTCTTCAAGTTTTCCGGCGTTGCAAAGACGTGACGGCAGCACAAATGACGATTTGATTGATCAGAAGACAAGTGATGTGTCGGTTGTAAAATTGTCGTCGCTTCGGCACGTTTACCATACCGTAGCTTTAAAGACAGTACCTTGAATATTTTCACGAAGTAGAAGCGGCGCCCTTCCATTTCAGAGAACAGGTTTATTAATGCACACGCCACTTCACGTCCGTGAATAAGCGCGCGGTGAGAGGGGAGCTTATGGCCGCTCACCACACTGGTGCCTCCCGGGCAGGCGGCTTTGTTTCAGTTCCCGAAAACATTTGATATCAGGCATCATGACACTTTAAACTAAACAGCAAATTCCTGGGTTCCGACATGATTTAGAGCGGGAGCTCTCGGGATCATGTTAGCGTTCAGGGAAAAATGCCCGTCCCTCTCGTATAAAACTAATCAAACCACTGAGGATCCATGCATAAATCAACCGGGCACACGGGGCTGTGCTGCATTGTCTGACGTTCAGTGTCTGCGCGCTCCATGCATGGCTGGCGACCCCAGCCAGACGAACAAAGGCTGTCCGGCCGACCTCCCATCATGCGGCCACACAGTGCTGCGGCCCTCCTTCTCGGATAGTTCGGCTTCGTAGCCAACGACCTTCACCATTCCACGGACGGGTGGCGTATGAGGATGAAATGTGACAAAGAACGAAAAGCGGGGCCTTTCATTCGAGCAAGCTGGTAGTTGGTGATGGGTAAACTGCACTTTTCCAGTTGTGAGGCAAGGTCTGATTATTCTAAATTGGCATCCGGGCTTAAGGTGCAGGCAGCGCATGCATGGTCTGGGGCTAAAGCTTGAGGAAATATGTCAATGAAATGCACTTCAGCGGAGGACCTCGGTTGTTGTATGCAAATGGATCTCAGGCAGGTAAGAGACCTTACGTATTACGAGCGACGCATACGTCACCAGAGTGATAAACTACCTATACGAAGGACCAACAAATGTCCTGGTTCATTATGCTTAAAACATTAGAGCGACGCCAAATTATAAGCTGCATGACAGCCTCCACACAAGGTAGGCGTTGATAGAATTGGACACATGCACAAGAGCAAGAGACCGAGCAACGCTGCCCTCCGCCCGATCCCCCACTCCCAGACATTTCTGTGATGGTTTGACACTGACTTTTGAAAATAAGCTTTCTCCCCCACTTTGCTTGCTGTGCCAACACCTCAGATTTCGTTAACTAAAAACATTGGCTTTTTCATCAAATTCTAGCAACTGTAGTGTGGACGTTTTTAGTCATTCTGCCGACACTTGGTATGTCATAGTTTTGAAGCATATAACTGATAAACTGTCTGTGACAGATGCTCTGACCGTGTAAGATGTCCACCAAAAAAGTACATCGATGACAAGAATCCATGTTGGTGAGCGAAAGAACTCCAGGGCCCGTCTGTACGTGCGCAAAAGGAAAGTTGATTGCATGAGCCTACAGGCGCTACGGCTCTTGACATCATCCTGTCGCGCCCGCACGGCGAAGCTTGGACGAGCTAGAGCGCGCCGGGGTTCCCCCGCGGCGTCACTTCACATTGCGTGGACGAGCTAGGGCGTGCCGAGGTTCCGCTGCGGCGTCACTTCACACCGCATGGACGAGCAGAGGCGCGCCGAGGTTCCGCTGCGACGTCACTTCACACCGCGTGGACGAGCTAGGGCGCGCCGGGGTTCAGATGCGGCGTCACTTCACGCCGCGTGAACGAGCTAGAGCGCGCCGGGGTTCCCCCGCGGCGTCACTTCACATTGCGTGGACGAGCTAGGGCGCGCCGGGGTTCCGCTGCGGCGTCACTTCACACCACGTGAACGAGCTAGGGCGCGCCGAGGTTCCGCTGCAGCCTCACTTCACACCGGACCGGCTGCTGCCTGCCGGCCGAGCGAGCCGTCTGTGTGGGAGTGTCGCTTCACCGGTCCTCGCCGCGACACGAGCCGGCATCGGCCCGTCACGGCACCAGACGACTCTCGTTGGGGGACGTCGGGCTGGCACCCCGCTGCTGGCGGCCGCCGGCCAGGCGTCCCACGCTGGTCAGTTGTGTTGGGTGTGGGCGGCGGTGCAGTAGCTCGCACGGCACATCCCTGCAGCGTCTGGCAAGAGATCCTGGGCAGGACCAGCTGTGATAGTTGGATTAGGCTTTTCCTCTATGATCTCCTCCGATTGATTCTAGCGCAGAAATACGTTTGGCCGTTACAAGTCTTCTGCTCGCGCGCTGACCCGTGTGGATCGCACACCCGACAGACGACCCCTTTTCCCTTGCAGCCCCCCCCCCCCCCCCCCCCCCCCGCTGCCCACGTCCGATCTTCTGCACCAAGAGAGGGGCTTCTCGGCCCACGCTGATCCGGTCCCGGCGCCGCCAGAGCCGGCCGACAGGTGCCCGGGGACCTGCAGTGGATTGTTCGGGTCGGGCGCGGCGGCACGCACGCAATTTATGCGCGCAGCTGGCAGCGTGATTAGGGTCGAGCCTCCTTGCGGCGCCCTCCACCCTGCAGAGGCAACAGGTCGCTGACCCGCCAGACGCCGCTTCCGGCCGGTCGAGATGTCGCGCGGCGCACGGGGTGAGTCACTGGGTCAGCGCTGCGGTCTGAGCGCGCCCGGGTGGCGGGGGTCACTGGAACGCGTCCACTCGCGGGCAGGCGGCGCCTTCGCGAACGGATCGGAGCGAGCTCTGCATGGAACAGAGCACGCCGTGATCGGTGTTCCTAGGCATGTTCAGGTTTTACGCTCGTGACCTCTGGCTGCGAAGGGGGCAGTTGATCAGCAAACACGGGCGAGAATGACCGGCCAACGGTGGAAACGTCGTTGCCCCAACGCAATACCACGCGGAGCACATGCAGGAGAAGGTATTGAGCATCTGAATGACCTCGTTTATATGATATGGCTATTTATATAAACAAGTTTATATGCTATTTTTCCTAGATCTTGAAAATCCTTTAAAGTTTCACAACGGATCTTTGATACCATGAGGGTCTGCGATATGATTTCAGAGGTCATGATCCCAGAAGATATGAATTCGGAGCTGTGAATGAATGAAATGAATTCCGAAATCCGGCACTGGGATCTGAACACAGGATCGGCCACGCACCAGCTAGGTCAAGCGCACTGGCACGAGGCGGCGTCAGCTCAGAGGCTCGAGAGCCGCGCCTGTCACCGGGCCGTTTGAGATCAATCCCACCACAGTGATGACTGCTCCCGCAGGATGTCTATGGCCCGCTATACACGGAAGGAGGCCCCACTCTCATTCAAGTCAGACAAACGAGCCGCACACAGTGCCGGAGCAGGCGCTCTCAGATCACTCGCGTCGTGACCGGGCCGCCGCCGCCGCCTTGGAGCGGAGCGTGAGCGAAAGTTCGCCTGTAAATTTATCCGTTTAGCTCCCCGCATCTAACCCGCGCGGATTAGCTCCCCATGCGCCGGGCGGTTAATGGAGGTGTAACTAAGCCTGGGCGGAGCTGGGGTCGGCCGCGTGGTCGCTGGTCCTGGGCCGGACGCCGCTGGCGTCTGGGCTCTGGCGCCCCCACCGTCGGGGCGACGCGCTCGCACGGTCCCGGCCCAGAGGTCCTGCATGGTGTAATGCTGCGCGGCCGGATAGTGCGTCATCTTTACAAGCGCCCTGTGGTCGCTGCCAGATGCGTGTGACGAACAGGGCCCCGGTGCCGGCTTCATTGTGTGGTCGTGCATGGCGGATGACGGCCGATCCAGCTTGTATGCTGCCTAGAAGCGCATGCAGCGGCTAACGCTGAGCTAGATGTGAAACGCATGGCACAGTTCCATAGCGTGCATTCAACTAAGGACTCGCCGCCCCAACAGCGCCTGGAGGTCGCTCACGCGTTGCCCCAACAGTGCCTGGAGGTCCCTCACGCATACTGGGCACGGTCGGAGGCGCGGTCAACGCAGTCAAATCAAGGAGCAGACCAGGGGTGAGTGACGGAGAGGAACGGAACGAGAGGCCCACCGATTGAGATGGATTGCAGCAATCCGTTTTGTGGCCGCTCGGCTTGCACCCCTCGCCCTATGCATCTGCCAATGCCCATAGCGCATGTGCGACTCTGTGGAATAGCATTATCACGCAAGCCCACCTCCATGCGAAAATCGTGTGATGGATAACGAACATTATAGTTTGTGGTGTTCTTTTAGCTGTCGTTTTATGTGCGAATGGGGTGGTTGTGCGCTCAAACATTAGCAAGTGGCATGATAGTTGATTTTCTGCACCATCATTAGTCGCACCTACACGGTTTATTATCACAAAGGTATTAGGTTAAAGCAAGGTGCAATATTGCGACTAATACGTGGTCCAAGCTAAGGCTTTAGATGTCTGCGTGTGATCTTAGTATTTATATAACGAAACATTTAAATTGTAGGAATGCTTAGACACGATTTTATGGTAACGTGTTTTATATCACCATGCATGTAAACCTACGAATGTATATATATATATATATATATATATATATATATATATATATATATGTATATATATATATATATACATATATACATACACACACACACACACATATATATATATATATATATACATTTCTTTTCTTTTTCTTCGATCGTTTTACAGGCTTTTGCACAACTCGTAACACACACACACAAACACACACACACATACACACATACATATACACACACACACACACACACCACACCACATACACACACACACACACACACACACACACACACACACACACACACACACACCACACACACACACACACACACACACACACACACACACACACACACGCACAGTCACGCATGCAGCGATTAGCAATGTCGTTCCCTAAAACGGTCGACGCCGCATGCCAGTCGCTCAATTCAGCTCAAACTCAGTTCAGCTCGTGTCGCTGTAATTGCACTTCAGTGGGATGCTTGATAACGCTCATGATTGTGCAACACGGTCGGTGGCAATCCACATCGCAATCCATGGGTTTGCAATTTAACCACTGCTTCTCATTTATCACGCAGTCGATACGTCAAATTTCTAGGGAGAGATCCTCTAATATTGTGAAGTGGATTCTGCTGTCATTACCCTAACTTACAGCCTCATTTTCGTGCGTCCCAATCAGCACGTCGCGTTAGTCTTTTACTTTGCGTTTGGAAGCTGCAGTATTTTTTATAGCGACAAACACGTTAGCAAAATATCGTTTAAGAGTTTAGCGCCCAAGCGTGACGTAAGCCATCTGCAGTTGTGGTTAGAAATGGTCGTTTCATGTGGCGATGTTGCCTTGCGGCGTGCTCTAGGATGTGGATATAAAGTTGTAGAATGAGGCACCAGGTATAAACATACAATACGGAACAATGTTGCTGCGTACAACTTTCAATGTTTCAGCCAAAAATTCCCCTAAACTATATTCTAATGCTACCATTGGTAAAAGCGATGCATATGGGGGCATAGAAGTAGAAGCTTTTCAGTTTTTATTTTTGTTATTTACTTTTTAGATATGTTTTGCATCAGCCACTTATCCGTTTGTGTTCGCATTTTCCCATTTGTGTGTGCCTTAGATAGTGTCCTACAAGCGAAAGGTCACGTTTGTGAATTTTGAATTCTTTGGTTTTTCTAGCCCATTGCACACAGTTTGCCTCCTCCGTCATATTGCCGAGGATTAATTTTTGCCTTTCAGGAACCATGGCAAGGTTGAAACTAAGATGGTCATAACCTATTTCACAAACCAAGCATTTCTAAGTCCTCAGTGACACGGCAACTTATCTAGTAAAACACGATCAGCTATCAAATATTGCACAAGGGACTGTTCAGGACCAGGGCCTGCCAGCTGCAGCCGACCGGCCGTGCAGGGGAGGCAGCTCGTTGGACTGCAGTCTGGCCGGTGGGAGGCAGCTCGCTGGACTGTAGTCTACCCGGCGGGAGGCAGCTCGCTGGTCTGCAGTCTGGCCGGTGGGAGGCAGCTCGCTGGTCTGCAGTCTGGCCGGTGGGAGGCAGCTCGCTGGACTGCAGTCTGGCCGGTGGGAGGCAGCTCGCTTGACTGTAGTCTGGCCGGCGGGAGGCAGCTCGCAGGACTGCACTCTGATCGGCGGGGACCGCCTGGAGGGGTCGAGGAAGATAACCACCACTTTCGGCTGCCCGGACCTGCAGCCAACGTAAGTTTCAGAGCACCCGAAACTCTTCGACAACGCAAAATTAACAACCCGACGTGTGCTCACGATAAACATGTTCAAGGTAATCACTTCACGCTATTTATTTCGGCGTCACAAAATCTGTTTCCAGCAGCCACACTCCTGTAACAGACCACACACCACATTCACTTGAAGTGTACCGTTGAGTTGACAGAGCACTCCCACCACCGGACTCTGACCACCCTTACCTTGGGATTCTGACCGCTGCGGACGAGCGCCGCTCCCACAGGCACGCCCTGGCGTCAGCTACCGGGTTGCGCTATGCGGGGCGGGACGTTTTCCTTTCTAACTACTGTTGCGTGCGGTTTGCGAACGCAACGTGGCAACGCATTTGGTGTGGGCGGCTTGAGCAAGTTGCTCCGCGTTCGACCAACTGGCTCAAGCTGGCTCAAGGTAAGAGAGTATGGCACACCTGATTTCCACGGTCATCCTCTCCCTCGACGTGCTCAAAACGAAGTCATACTGCCAACCGACCGGGTGCCATGCTCTCAGTCCTTCGCATAGATGTTTGCATACATCCGGTGGATGGCGCGAACGCAGCGCCCGTCCGTCTTCTGTCCCGCAGCCGGCCGCGGCCGTGCTCCCCGCGGGCGCGCGCTTGCCGACGCGATGCTCTTCGATTCGCGATCATTTCCCGCGCCGCTGTCATGCGGCGTGTTTTTCACTCGTGGCGACCGACTCACATCGTTGCTGCTCTCGTCCGCCATCGGCATTCGCGGGCTGCGGCGTGCGCGACCCAATTAGCGAGAGTAATAGTGGCGTGGCGCTGCCGGCGGTGCGCCGTTTTCGTCCGAGCGGCGGCCGACGACGCGCGCGGCCACCGAAGGCGATCGTCCATCATGGCGTGCATTCCTGGGGCCGGTCTGTTATGATGCCGAGCCGTGATAATGGTGGCTGTTCGGCCCGCCCGTGGCCCGCGCAGCCCACCTCGCCCTGCTGACGGCAGGCTGGGTCACCAGGCGGCCAGCGCTGCTGGCAGCCCAGCGCTGACAGGCGAGAGGCTGAATCACCAGACGCCCAGCGCTGCTGGCAGCCCAGCGCTGGCTGACGGAAGGCTGGGTCGCCAGAAGGCCAGCGCTGGCTGACGGGAGGCTGGGTCACCAGACGGCCCGCGCTGCTGACAGCCCAGCGCTGACTGACGGGGGGCTGTGTCATCAGAGGTTCAGCGCTGGCTGACGGGAGGCTGGATCACCAGACGGCCAGCGCTGCTGGCAGCCCAGCGTCGCTCACATGTTTTGTTCGGATAATCGGTGCGTGAGCGCGCTGCAGTCGGCGCCCAGTCAGCAGTGACGGGGGTGTGTTCGTCAACGCCGAGCGCGCTGCAGTCGGCGCCCAGTCAACAGTGACGGGGGTGTGTTCGCCAACGCCGGGCGCGCTGCAGTCGGCGCTCAGTCAGCAGTGACGGGGGTGTGTTCGCCAACGCCGAGCGCGCTGCAGTCGGCGCCCAGTCAACAGTGACGGGGGTGTGTTCGTCAAAGCCGAGCGCGCTGCAGTCGGCGCCCAGTCGGCAGTGACGGGGGTGTGTTCGTCAACGCCGAGCGCGCTGCAGTCGGCGCCCAGTCGGCAGTGACGGGGGTGTGTTCGTCAACGCCGAGTGCGTCTGAACGAATATTACAAGTAACTGGTGCCAGCAAAACTGCTTTTGTGACCTTCAGCTTGGCTGCTGTATCACTCAGCTCGGTCAGAAATAAGCTTTTCGCTTTGCACTTTAATATCAGAATGCTTGATCCGATACAGGTGTGGTGTCGTTGAAAATAGCGGGTACTCCATTTTTCGACCTCCTTGATGTATAGAGATGGACGGCCAGGATATAAGTTTCAGCGAAGATGAAGAACTCACTGGCCTTTTCAAGCCCCGCATACAGGAATAATGAAGCCATTTGTTTGGTTCAGCGATGCCTTGTTTTGATTGCTGAAGATCAGATGATGAAAGCCATTTGTCGTTTATAGTACGATGTAAATATCACGTCAAATAGCACCCATTGGTTTAATTGGCATACTATAAATAGCAGTAATATGACCTATGACCCGAGTCAATACCCCACAATACCCCATCTTATCAGCTCCAGCGTAGATTACACACAGTCCTAGTTACCATACATAAACTGCTGACGATGGGAGAGGTCATCCCACATACAAAGATCTCCAGCAGCCTGGCAAGCCAAACAGGTCCCGGGCAATCTCACCCCGCTGCTGTTCAGACCCCGCGCCAGACTGATGGTCTGTGATCAGTCAGACGTGGGACCGCGCCGGTCCGTCCGTGGGGGGCCGAACCTGCCTATGGACCGTGCCGTTCCGGACCGGGTCCCGATGAATGGCCGGAGACATAAGGTGCGGGAGAGGCGGTGATGGGCGTGCATTTGCTGTGCAAATTAAACGTCAGGCTAATGGCAAGGTACCGAAGAGAGCGACCTCGAATGGACCTCGATGGCTTGGTCCTTCCACCGTTTGATACGTTCCAACGCACGTGGCGCGGGTGCTCCTGCGGATCGGACAGCGGTTTCTGCGCCGGCGTCGAGCCGGGCGGCGCGGCGAGGGCGGCGCGGCGCGGCCGGCGCCGGCGCCGGCGCCGTTTTTCTCATCATTAGCTGGTGGTATCGCCGGCCGCGATCTCGGATGAGTAACAGGAGGGAGGGGTGTGCCGCGCCGGCCCGCCCCACCGACCCGGAAGACGCCGCCGCCGCCGCCGCGACGGCGACGACGACACTGAGAAATGACAGCGCTCGGCGAGCGCGTGCCGCCGCCGCCGCCGGCGCGGGCGGCCCGACACCGGCGGCGGCGGCGGCAGCGGCGGTCATTAGACGCCGATCGCGCCTGTCAGCTCTCCTGAGTCACCGCCGCGTGCGGCCGCGGAGGCGCGGCAGCACGTGTCGCAGGTGTCCAGGTGGGGTTGGGAGCCTGCTGAGAGACGGGTATTGGACAAGACTGGAGGGGGCCGCTCTTGTGCCACTGCGGTTGTCGCCGCAGATCGGTCGACGGGCGCGGTGCGGCACATGGTTTGGTGGGACCGTCGTTGTACGTGGTTTGATGGAAGCTGTGCGATGTCATGGTTTGCTTGGCAGATGGTGTGCATGGTTTGCTAGGCAAGCGGGGTGTATGGTTTGCTAGGCAGGTGGGGTGCATGGTTTGCTAGGCATGTGGGGTGCATGGTTTGCTAGGCAGGTGGGGTGCATGGTTTGTTAGGCAAGCGGGGTGCGTGGTTTGCTAGGCAAATAGGGGTGCATGGTTTGCTAGGTAGGTGGGGTGCAGGGTTTGCTAGGTAAGTGGGGTGAATGTTATAGCGAATCTGGTACGGCGCATTGCTTCCTGGGAACCGGAAATCGGTCGGCGACCGACCAAGCCTGACCGCCGAAGGTTCAAAACATGCTGGGCGGTTGCTGCAGATAACCAAAACGTTAAAAAACAGCCCTGTTTAAACTATCCAGGCAAGACCAAAAAGGCCACCAGTTTGTCCATTCATGGTGGCCGTTAAGTCCTGCTCGGGAGGCAGACCTGGTCCTCCAACGAGAACACCCTGAGGTTTCGGAGATGGTCTGGTAACGCCCCGCTGTAGCACCTGTCCATCAGTATCAGAAAAAGGCTGTCGTTTGTGACCCGTACAGCTTGAGCCTGTGTTGAATGTGACCCCATCACGACAGTGTCTCTCAATTGCGTCCCGTACCTCACGGCTGTTGTCCACACCGCTGCAGCAGCGTACCTCGTTTGTGGCTCGCACCAGCAACATGTTTGTCAAGCAGACTGTTTGGGAGGCTGGGGAGGGAGGCCTGGCGGTGAGAGGAGCGCCAGTTAGACGAGGCATTGGACGGCGTTGGATCGCCATTCGCCCATTCATAACTTGCCGGCGGTAGTTAAACGAAGCAGGCGCAGCACCATAGCACGCTGTTTATAGGAGTCGCGTCGCGGGAGCGGCAGACTCTGTATTCCCTCAGCGGGACGTGGACTAATCAGGCGCACACAAAACATGGCGCCCGTCTTGACAAACATGCGCGCTACAATCACGAACGTCCGGCCGTTGGGTTCAGTTTCACTGCGCGTTTGCGGAGAATCTCGCCCATCCGAGGTAAGATGATCAAAATATTTAGGTTGCCAGCAGCGGGGTTTTCGTGTTGCATGCCTCAGCGGCAGTAAGCCGTGCCTGAACTAGATTTTCAGCTTTTCAAACGCAGAGGGCTCCTCTCTGCAATATGCATACGCAATAGGTGCTTTTGCTTTCAGCGCGATACTCGTGGGTCGAACTGTCTGTATACGGATCTGGCTGTGAGTTCTCCACTCAGGATGAATTATGTGCAGTGTTTGCGTTATGCTAGCAGCTATGATAAATATATGATCCCGCAATTGATGACCGACGCTGATCCACTAGTGTATTTCTGCATGACTGAGTGGTATGGACCTTTGAAGCGGATGGCTTTGAAGCTACAGGTGAACGTCAAACCGGCGGTCTGCAGTTTTCACCCCCCCTCCCCCGCTTTTATTGCGTGACATCCGTAACAAGCAGAGCGCAGAGACAGCGGCAGCACAGAGACGATTGCTGCGAATTTTTTCTCCAAAGAAATCGTGCGCACCGCATGACGTAGCAACGTGGGCCGTGCGCCTCTCCACAAAGGGCAGGTGACATTGTGCAGCTGCACGTGAGTGACAACGCACGATCGCCCTCGGATACCATCCACACAGCGAAAACGATCGCAGACCTGCGCCTGCAGTGCGCGTTGCTCAATCGCCAGATCAGCGTCTGCCAGATGCGCACTGTCAGCCAGTTGCGATAGAGGGCCGTCTGGGTGAGGCGCGTGTCATTCAGCCACGATCGGGACGCGCTGGAAGGGCCGGTCGCCGCCAAAATCCACGTTGTCCGACCCTGCAGCCAAACAAACGTACGGCGAGTTTTTGGCCGCTGGCGGTGACCCTGCCCGCATCGACGCGGCTTTTTTGCGGCCCGTCCGACGCGGAGGGACAAAGGTAATTGAGTGCGATGTTGATTTGACTGCAGATGTGCGACCCTTGCCAACCGGAACCACCTTGAGAGGCACCCAAAATACCAGCAGACTACGAACAAAAGACCTGGCTGGCCGGCGGGTGAAGCCAGCATTTGCCCGCCGGTATTAATTGAACGCTCAGTGGGGTGCACAGTGTTGTGAGAGAGTAGAAAAGAGAGAGAGAGAGAGAGAGAGAGAGAGAGAGAGAGAGAGAGAGAGAGAGAGAGAGAGAGAGAGATATATAGATAGAAGAAGAGAGAGAGAGAGAGAGGAGAGAGAGGAGAGAGAGAGAGAGAGCGAGAGAGAGAGAGAAGAGAGAGAGAGAGAGAGAGGAGAGAGGAGAGAGAGAGAGAGAGAGAGAGAGTGAGAGAGAGAGAGAGAGAGAGAGAGAGAAAGAGGAGAGAGAAGGAGAGCAGAGAGAGAGAGAGAGAGAGAGAGAGAGAAGAGAGAGGAGAGAGAGAGAAGAGAGAGAGAGAGAGAGAGATTAGAGGGAGGAGCTAGAGGATAGTATAGAGAGAGAGAGAGAGAGAGAAGAGAGAGGGACAGAGAGATGAGGAGAGAGGAGGAGAGAGGGAGAGAGAGGAGGAGAGAGATGGGTGGTGCGGTGCCTTTCAGAGGCAAGTCGTGGCGGTGACCAATCGCTCTGCCAATCCGATGCCTCTCACCGCCGCTCACCGCCGGGCGTCACGCAACCGACGCCGGTGCGAGGTGCGACAATGTTCTGCACCCGGCGACCACCGCGAAACGGACCGGCGGCGGCCACCGACCGCAATCGCCGACGAGGCGGCGACGCGAGACGAGACTGCTGCGTCGTGGCCCGAGGCGGCACGCCCGACGGGGCGGCGCCGCTCCTGGGTCCGGCTCGGCCGAACCCGTCGCCCGTACTTCCCGCAGCGGTACAAACGTCGGTTCCCTGGACGGTTGCGAAATCAGATGGCTGGTTAAGCAATTTAGTCGATTCAAAATTGGAATGACTTCATAAGTAGAATACATTCCTGTGCGATGTTGCGCACGGTAATGACTTATCGGACTAACGCTAAAAAATTAATGCACCGTTAGTGTGATTGCGTCTCCCACAATCTGTCTAGGTCGTTCCTCGTGGTGACTGGCCGCGTGGGTCCGATCGTGGCGCGAGAACGGCCAGACGAGTCAAAGGGCGGTGAAGCTACGGCGCTCCCACCAGCGATGATTGCTGCTCACTCATGGCACCCGCTCAATACATCACGAGCGGGTCGTGACAGCTGTTGCGATACCCCCTGATGAAGGAGATACTGATGATACTGGAGATACTTGGCACGGCAAAGGCCAATCACGCACAAAACTGTCTCACAGACCGATATTTTGTTTTGGCTCCTGTACCACTCGAAGTACGTAACGGTGAAGACCACCCACGTTCATGACCCAGTGTGAATGACCCATGTAGGCCATTCAAAGCGCATGCAGGCTCACTGCGCCGCCACGCAGACGAATGCGGGACGTCCGTAGTGTAAATGCGAGCACTTTGACTGCAGAGCTACTCTGGCACACCGCAGCAGCCAGACTACGCTCGATCTACGGTAACGCACCGGTGAGCTGCGCCGTTTGACTGACGTTTTGGCCGCGCGGCTGTGCTGGGAGAGCGCCAACAGCATAGCTCGGCTCCCTGGCCGTCTGACTGCAGCAGGAGAGGAGCGAGCGAGCGAGGAGCAGCGCGCCTCCTCCGCCAGCCCGCTGTGAGCAGGACGCGACCGTCTGTCGCGGCGCGACAACTACCGCTGTCGTGGGTGGCGCCCGAGCGCCGCAGCGCCGCGCGACGCCGCCGGCCCCTGCCCGTCGGGGCTGCCCACCCGCCGTTTACCCGAACACCGTGTCCAGGCGCGCGGGAAGCGGGCCGCCTAATGGAGATCTCACGACCTGAGGTCGCGCTCGTTTGTCAGCCGCGCCTGTCGGGCCCCGTTGGCACGCTGTCGTCTCGTGACCCGGGCCGACAGTGCCTCCGCGCCATGGCCGCGCCCACTGGACCTGGGGGCGCAGTAAAACCAGGGCAACGGTAGAGGTTAAGCTCAAATAAAGACGCGGACAGCCGCTTAGCGACTCCATGGAGTACAATCTCAGTCTGCTGCGCACCCTAGTTTGCTGGTCATGCCGCGGGCTCCGCGCATTTTTGCTTCTCGTTTTCAACCGACAACACATGTTTTCCTCGTGTGCCCCGTAATCCCGCATGCTTCCATAGCATGGGCGTGACACCTCGAGCGAGCCTCGAATCGAAACGTGACTGGAGCCTGCAAGAGTCGGGCACGCCGGTGAAATGCGCGGCGCTGCTCGGCCGCGGGTGGGCGCAGGTCCGATGTCGGCCCCACACCCTGCTCCTTCCACCCGGCGCCCGCACCTACCATGGGTGGTCACGACCACCACGTGTTTGTGGCCGGGCTGCGGGTGTCGGTGCATGTCCGAGTGCCATGCCCGGCTCCGGTCACGGAGTTCCCCTCCCTTCCGGAGGCATGCGGGGGCCTGCATCCGGAGGTCGCCTCCATGGGCTATGGCACTGAGAACGGCTCCGGCATGTCCTTTGTTTTGACTGTGTTGGTCATTCGTGTTGCGTGGGTCATGCGCTCGTGACTAAATGCGATGCTGTTCAAAGATGAAGGAGAGAAGCATGTCATTTGCGTTGGTCACATTTCTACCATTAACAAACTGCACAATGGTATATTCGGGTTTGCCGCACCGACCTTGGTGGCATTACCACAGGCTCAGATATGCAACACATTGAATTCACCTGAAGTGACCGTTAGCATGTGATGGCTTGGATGTGAATCATTAGCGGTAGTGGGTACCGATCGCTATATTTTGCGGTCTAATGCAAAACTACAGGATCCGCTTAGAAGGGGCATGTTTTTAAAGTTATTTTGCTGTTGTAAAACAAAGTAACACACGACGTTTTGTCCCAGCACAGCAGCATAGTCTGTACCACATCCGGCACGTGCATCCACTAGCATATTACAATTTCTTTTTAGCTTGCGATGAAGGTTGTGGAATTGGCAAAAGCTTCTAGAGTAGCAATCATTGCAGGGAGCTATTGAGGTCAACAATTTTGGTGAAACCTTCTGCCGGGCTGGGGATGCGGTGACCGGAGCCCTAGCTAAGCACAACTTGCTGCGAATAACTCATCCTGTCCATTGCAAAAACAAAGAACCAAAATAAATAGCGTATATTCTGTTAACTTAACTAAGTTTAATGGACAATTTTGCCACACGATTTTAAACTGGTCTGGATGAAGCCCGGCTGTATCTCGCTTGATTATTTCCCGCTACACGTTTCATGAGGGCGCTGTCGCAGTTGGCTGGGCGGCATCGCCTCGCGCCCAGCCTGCCCCTGAAAAATAGGCCTTTTGAAAAGAAGTCAGCCGCAGGTCAGGGCCCCCTCAGCTTCGCCAATCTGAACCGTTTACACATGGCAAAATGACGGTGGCATAGGCGAGTTCCCCAAATAGCGAAGTATCTTGGTGGGCCCGGCGGCAAAGGCTACGCTAGTATACTTAGTTTGTCCTGCTCTGGCAACATTTATTTTTCTCATGTTCTTTTTCCGTGTAAATCTTAAAAACCGATTATCCACATACGATCAGAAGTCGATTTTTCTCCAAAGTTTTGAGAGGTATTCGCATCTTTCATCTTCGTGTGGTTTCATTGAAATGCGCACTTAGGCACAAGATCTTCAGCAAGATATATCAGCTACATCGCGTATGACTGGTAGTAAATTGAATGACTCAGCTTAAGAGGCCAAAGGAAGTGTTTCGAGGATGTATAGTGTTTATCGCCTTCGTTGGGATGGCCGCCAGTGACACGTATGAATGGGTTTCGTCACAATTGCACAAACACTACATCTGATTGCTGCAGATGGTCATACGACCTTGACTGTGCATTTTGTTAAGGACGTCTTTGCATCGTGAATCACTGCGACTGACACGCTTTTTATCATTCTATTTCAATGGGCAAACTTCCTCCCAATATACTCTGAGTTGGTCCGTCGTCAGGAATTAGCCAACAGACACTGCTGCGGGATGGTTATTGCCGAGCCAAGAACAAAGGCCGCACCTTCAGTTAGTCATTCGAGGTCTCCAGCATTTGTTACGAGCGGGTCATGTCAACGTTTCGTCCTCGCTATCCTTATCCATTCGCGCGTTGTCCTGTGCCTTTTTCCCTGGGGCACCCGTGCAACCTGCGCCCTTGACCTAACCCCGCACGTCTTTATCCCTGAGCAGCCCCTAACAGTAATCCGATCCTGTAAGACCCCCCCCCCCCAGCCCTGTTCCTTGACCCTTGATGCAGTCCCTGGGCTATTTCAGTGCCCCGCCGTCCCGGGCCGGCCCTGCTTCCGCTGCCCCTGACGGCCGGCAGCGGCATGCGACGCCGGCGCGGCCGACGCTCCTGCAGTCCTAACGGACGCCGCGTGGGTGACCTCAGACGGGCGCCATGGGCGCCATGTGCCCCGCCTGCCACGCCCGGTGCCGAGGGTGACCTCAGACGGGCGCCATGGGCGCCATGTGTCCCGCTGCCACGCCCGGCGCCGGGGATGACCTCAGACGGGCGCCATGGGCGCCATGTGCCCCGCCTGCCACGCCCGGCGCCGGCGCCGCCTCAGCGCGCGCCAAATAAACTGTGGCGTGCAATTGTGGCTGCAGGCGCGGGCCGGCGGCTGGGGGCAGTTCGCGGTACGGCACTGGCGAGCTCGCACGACACCGTCTCCCCGCTCCGGAGAGGCAGACGGGCGGCACCTTGAGGACGTGGCTCGGGCAGAGGCCGAGCCCCGTGCACGCGCGGCGACAGAGTGAGGCGCAGGGACAGGCTGGCGGAGGCTGAGCGGGCCGGGCCGGGGCCGCAGGAGCGGACACTGCGGGGTACGGCGATGGCGGCAGCCATGGAGACGGAGCTGTGCATCGAGGCGATCCTGTCAGCGTCGTGGAGGGAGGTGTTTGGTGAGTACAGATGGCATGCATGGATAGGCTGCGGCTACACTCTGTTGCGGGGGGGGGGGGGGAGGGGGGCGGGTGCAGCTGTATGGGTGCGAAAGCAGACACTTCAAAAACAGTGAAGCGAGCAAATTAATCCTTCAGCAAGAAGCAAACAAGCAAACCTCCAGCACATTGTTAAGAGTGCATTTCGTTTCCCACAAATTGATGTGCACAGGAGACCTGCTTGATAACTTTTTTTGCATTGACTCAATAATGTGCCCAGCAGAATCCTGCAACACATTTGCTTTTCATCATTTGGCCTCTCGGTGTCACCAGACGTCCTACTCCAATTGTTAGCGTCTAACAGCACATTTTACTGTGGACCTTGTATCGACGCTGCCAGTATGGACAACCGAAGCAATATAAACGCCGTTGTCCTTCCTGTGCGACTTTGAGAGGCTTCCTCACTAGAGGTCTGGTTTAGCCTTAGAAGTGCACCGTTCTGCCGACAATGCAGCACGCCGGCCGCCGACAGATGCCACGCGCGCGCAATCGAACCCCGGCCAGTGCTGCCCGCCGCAGCATCGGTGGCGCGTCGCGTGTGACGCAGCACTCAACACCGCCTGCCGTCAACACCCGGTGTGACCCGGCCTGGTCCGCTGACGGCCTGGTCGCGGCATGACCGATCGCTTCCGCTGCGCCATGACGCGCAGCTTCTGTCCGGCTGTCCCGGTCTGGCCATGGGCGCGAGAGGCGGCTCAATGACGGCGGGGGTGGGAGGGGGGGGGGGGCGTTGCGTGTCACGAGGCCACCTGTTCCGCCAGCAGTGGCGGCGGCGGCGGTCGGTGCTGCCGGCCGCTCCCGCGCGCTGCTCGGACCGCTCGACCACCCATAACCCGGTTACACTGGCCACCAGCGTGAGCGGCCAATGGCTGTTGCCAAAGCACGCCACTGATTTACCGGTGCTCGCGTTTAATGCGCGCTCGGGTGGGGGCGTCAAACTGACCCCCTCATTGAAGGTTTTTCGGAATGGTTTCCGAACGGCGCGGTGCAGTCACGCCAAATTTTGCATAACTCTAAAAAATTAAATAGTGTATAGTCTGGCCTCAAAAATTTAGATGTACCTGTAAGTTCGCTGACCTATGGCAGGTCAATGTCAGGCCACGGTTTCAGCGAAGGCAATTTCTAGAGAATCGCTCAATCTGGTCCAACAACGGAGCGTTAGACGAAGCCATACATTTCTGAGATCCTTTCTCAGGCATTGCAACAACTGAATGAACAAATTACATTGACCTAAGGTCAGGTGTGAAGGTCAGACTAAAGTCAAAACCAGCCTGCCTTATTACTCTAGGGTTTGCTGTATGGAGAAGTTTCTGGAACTCATTTTGAATCTATTGATAACCGGAACCGCATTACACACTTTCCATAGACTTATTAAATGTTATAAAAGGTCACTGACCTTGAATGATCCAGGTCGACATCTTGTTTCTAAAAACATTCTGCCTAACGTAATCTTCGTCGCTTATCCAGATGCGAAACTCAAAGCGGTCTTGATTTTGGTCACCTGACCTTAAAAAGATCAAACGAGGTCACTGACCTTCGATGAGTATGTGAAATTTTGCTTAGAGCAGTTATCTAGGTTCCAGTGGCCCTTTGGAGACCAACCTGGAATTTAACCCTGTTTAACTTTATTTGACCCTAGGGTCGTGACCTAGAAACCTCAAACTTTGACCCAATTGATTTTACGTACAGGTCAACACATCCTGTGAATTTGGTGTCTCCAGCTCTCTTAGTTCCTGAGATCTCAGATGGCTCAAATCGACCCCCCTCCCGAGCGAAGAGTATCCAACCGGCCACCAGGGCGCGCGTTAAGGGCTAGAAGTTTTGCAGAGCGGCCACGTTGGACAACGCGGCACCTTCAGATAGCCCAGGAGAACTATGGAGAAGCCGTACGAAGGGCCGATGCCCGTAGCGTTAGCGTTGACTACACCACCCACTGGAGGTTGTAACGCTTCCAAAGTGTCTCTCTCACAGTACATGCAATTCACTGTGGTGGCGCTTTCATGAATGCACTTTAGGCGCTGTCTAGGTAAACTTCACCACCCACCTCAGCATCCTTTTTAAAGGTACTTCATAATCTTATATCACGATAGAACTACGCTCACCGTGATACAGTTAAACGTATTTGATAGTCTAACTTATGTACATCTACAATCACCCATGCAACCGTCCAAATTTGCTTTTAGATTCGACATCACAACGCGCATATCGGGTGATGTTAGTTTAGCAGCTTTCCCTTGATTTATACCATTAGAAACATCCCTGATGAAACATAGACTGTGGTTTTGGACCAAAATTATTAGCTAGAAACAATGTTCCATCAACTTCCCGTCCAAATATCGACATCATAAGCCTTGTTATTTGGCGTCACGAACTAAACTTGAAAGTGGCACACGCCAGTGTTTGTGGTGTCGGTCCAAGTGGGCGGGGTACATCATTCATAGATCTGATCGTTCATTGAGAGCTTAATTAGCGGCCGAGAACACATGGCAAAATAAACATGCATAAGCCCTAGCCATGCATCTGCCCGGACGGCCAGATGCCGGCTCATGACGTAACCTGTCCCGGGTGACTGCCCGGGGCGTAACCTGCCCCAGGTGACAGCCCAGAGCGTAACCTGCCCCAGGTGACTGCCCAGGGCGTAACCTGCCCCAGGTGACTGCCCAGGGCGTAACCTGCCCCAGGTGACTGCCCAGGGCGTAACCTGCCCCAGGTGACTGGAGCCGCCAATGGCAGGCCCTGGACATGGACAGACGATTCACGGACAGCATCCATGCACCAGCGATATGCCGACACATGCTGGAGTCTTTTTGAGACTGGTGCAATGATGTATCCAACAGAATACCCCTACACGTTTGCCTCTTCTCAGCGTTCAGTCTGCCAGTGGCACTAGATGTTCCCACACCCAGCACATGCGTCGGACAATCTGAAAGTCCTTCTCCCACTGCATATCCAGCGAGAGAACTGAGTGCCGCCGGCTGTGGCAAACGAGCAGCGATCGCTGGCTTTATCGCCCGCCCCTCTGCAGATCCTGGCTGGCCATATCGCTCGCCCCTCTGCAGATCATGGCTGGCCTTATCGCCCGTCCCTCCGTAGATCCTGGCTGGCCTTATCGCCCGCCCCTCTGCAGATCCTCGGCGACCTTATCGCCCGCCCTTCTGCAGATCCTGGCTGGTCTTATCGCCCGCCCCTCTGCAGATCCTCGGCGGCCTTATCGCCCGCCCTTCTGCAGATCCTGGCTGGCCTTATCGCCCGTCCCTCTGCAGATCCTGGCTGGTCTCATCGCCCGCCCCTCTGCGGATCCTGGCTGGCCTTATCACCCGCCCCTCTGCAGATCCTCGGTGGTCTTATCGCCCGCCCCTCTGCAGATCCTCGCCGCGTTGACTCCTCCCAGGGATGAGTCCCGCCAGCGGCGCAGGCTGACGCAAATGCAGGGTGGGCTGGAGGACATCCTCGGCACCATCGCAGTGGAAGGGCTTGTGCCGGCCACGCGCCAGTGACGAATGTTGATCGCAGGAGAAGGCGAGTCCATGAGTGATATGGATCCGCTGGTCAGGACATCGTCGCAGCTGGTGCTAAATGGTTATATTTGGCATTGCAGAGAATGACTCAGACCAGATGCGGGTGTGGAGACGAGTCAGACCTTGTCTCATGAGCAAATACACATCTGGCGTGTCAACCCTGCACATTCTAGCGGTGACACGCATCCGGCCGGAGCCAAGGTAACGTACCATAGATCGGAGGCTGTAAATAACTTCAGCCACTCACCTTTGGTGCAAGGCAGTTGGTCAACGCCGGCAATCAGATACCATCGGCAATCAGATCATCGTCTTTGTGAAAAACAGGTTGATACGAAGAGCTCAAAATGAGCGGAGATTCGCCTATTAAGGTCGCTCGGCAGCAGCTGGACTGAGTTCCTCTGTCAAAGTCTCTAGTTAGGTTGCTCTGTAAACCTTTCGCCCTCCACTGGAAGGAACGTTCCATGGATCGCAGGCGTCAACAGCGTGTGTACCGAGTCTCGACTCATGCACACGTCGCCGCATTCAGCTACAGATTCAATGATACCCAACAATCACCCCGGCATGCCAGGTTGCGCGCCTCCGAAACAAAGCGTCCGCACGGATAAACGCCGGGCAGACGCCATTCGAGCGGCTGATGGCGCCGGCCGCCTCAGCCGATACTGCGGCGGACTGTTGGCGGTGCAGAGCCGTCGCCCGTCTGACGTGGTGCGGCTGAGCTGGCTGTGTACCGGGCTCAGCGCCGTGTCCGGTATCACGTGCGATCGCTCGGCTCGGCGGCTGTACACACCGCCAGCTCTGCGCGCCGTGACGGCGTGCAGACGGCCCGATGATGACTGGGTCGCACGCCGTCGTCGCGCGACAGGTGTGAGGACGGACACTGGACAGAGGCGCCACCAATCGCAGCCCGGCGCCGCTGAGACCGCACAGATCACGGATCTCCGCATCGATCACGCTGTGTTTACAGACGAGTCGTGGCGAGCTTCTGCAGGAAGGCTGCAAGAACAACAGGCTGCATGATAGAGCGTCATTGGTCGGAAGTTCCAGTCTGGTGCTTTTGCGCTGTTGTTTCACAATGTCCATGACACCGTTTGGGGCCAGTTTTTGGCGACTATAAGTGCACCATGGTGCGGCATTGGTGTCTCTTTCCCCATTCATTGGGTGAACCGCCAACTAGGGGAAACATTACGTACATACCTACCTACCGTACTATCATGTGACTACTGTCGGCTAAGTCATAATCCTGATATACGCATTAGTAATCGCTATTCAGAACAAAACCCGCAATCCCTCAAATCAAGCCCCAGGCCCTTAGCGGCCAACCAGCGGCGGCAACAGCCCTGGTGAGGGGATGCCTGTGCTTCCCCCACTTCCTAAATCATGCAAGCGCCCTGATTTGTGGTCCGCGAATTGCTGCCGGGCGTCTGTTGTGAAACCGCAGGGCCGCAGTGCGTCCCAACTCTTCCGCCCGTGTTTAAACACTGTAACCACTTACATGCCTCGTTGGTGGCAATGGAAAGTTCAAGAACGGCTCAATGTCACGGGACGAAAAGGCAGCATTTTTGTCGTCCATTGCCACATGAATTCCTCTGCCACCCGGAGTGGAAAATATGTCGTCTTGGCTGGCCTTGCAGAAACATGAATTCGGTTCAACGCCTACTGAGCAGCACGTACATCGGAACTTCGATACTTTCTTCAGTCTGATATCGTGCAGCGGTGTGTACCGTGCAAAGATGCGGTGTGGCGATGACGTGCACGAAAGCTAAAAATAAAACCCATAGGTTAGATCGTGAATGAAGGATTTGCACGTGTGATTCATTAAAGGCTAGTGTAGTCGGTTTGTTTTGGTTTTTCCCATGCGCAAGGGTAGAGCGTGGTCCTCAAAAACCAGTTTGGCCAGAAAATGATTGACGCGAGTGTTCTGGTTTATGTGCATTACGGCTGCTTTGCCAGCAAGTCGTATGGGCGCCCGCAGAGTTCCAGAGACGCGGCGGCCCAGACCAGCCCGCCTCGGGCCCGCGAGGAGGCCCGAGGCCCGGGCCCGAGAGGCTAGCAAGCACCGCAGATGGCAGGCGAACAGACCAGCTCACCTCGAGCCCGCGAGGAGGCCCGAGGCCCGGGCCCGAGAGGCTAGCAAGCACCGCAAATGGCAGGCGAACAGACCAGCCCACCTCGAGCCCGCGAGGAGGCCCGAGGCCCGGGCCCGAGAGGCTAGCAAGCACCGCAGATGGCAGGCGAACAGACCAGCTCGCCTCGGGCCCGCGAGGAGGCCCGAGGCCCGGGCCCGAGAGGTTAGCAAGCACCGCAGATGGCAGGCGAACAGACCAGCCCACCTCGGGCCCGCGAGGAGGCCCGAGGCCCGGGCCCGAGAGGTTAGCAAGCACCGCAGATGGCAGGCGAACAGACCAGCTCACCTCGAGCCCGCGAGGAGGCCCGAGGCCCGGGCAGGAGAGGCTAGCAAGCACCGCAGACAGCAGGCGAACGGACCGACCAACGGCGCCGGCCGCCTGTTGGCTTTGGCAGCGGGCCCGGCGCGCGGCGAGGGCGCACGTGAGAACGGCACGCCGCCGCTGCCACCGCCACTGCCGGGGCCGATATTGGTGTGCGGAGAGAGGTGGGCGACGATAGACGGGTCGTCAGCTGTCGGCCACCGCAGGGGGAGCGTGACAGACAGGGCTGCCTGGGGCGACGACAGGTGCCGGCAGTGGCTCCGCTTGGGGCAGCGAGAGCAGCTCCCTCAGAAGGTGTCGTGGCAGGAGCTCGACCTGTAGCTGCTTGTGCTGATAGCGAGGCTCCTGACCACCAGGTTTTGCCTAGAGCAGAAGACGCGGCTCATGGGGAGCCGTTCTTTTTGGAGATGAGGCCTCTTACGTCCAGTGCAGTTCTTCAGGAGCCGCCCTGCGAGGAGACAAGTTACAGTTTAATGGTATCCCGTTGATACGACAGGGAACTGCCGCCAGCATTGCTTGGGAGCGGCGTCGATTCTGCCGGTCAAGTCTGCTGAAAACATCTCCAAGTCTGCCATCGTTGAACGCGATGTCCAAATTGGACTGCACAGCTGCAAAAATATTCAGATTTTTTAATGGCCCAGCGATCTTCCCTCAATCACACAGAAGGAAGGACCCGATTAATGTCTCCACCCTTCTATCATCCAGCAGTAGGTAACGGGCGTTAGGACCGTAGTTTCACTCTTCTGGACAATCTCCCAGCGTCGAAGATGACGTCGTGTACCTGTTCTGTCCAAATTAACCTTGCGTTCTGTGAAACGAAAGGAATTCTTCACTCTATCGCGCGTGTCATGCCCTCTCTGCCTGACGCTACCTCTGCGGAGACGGCCTGCCCACGGGCCGTCCACAGGGCCTCTCCTCAGCCTCCCCTCCGCTCGCACGGCATCGTGACAAACCATGCTCGTGCAGCACCCGGTCGTGACGCATCACCCAAGGACAAGAGCCGCCGGACGGCGCAGGAGCGCTCCCGGCGGCCGGCGTCTCCGCCCGCCGACCGCTCCGGCGCGCCTCCAGGCGTCATTCAGCGGCGTCGGCGGCGCTGGGCGGCGGTAAACAGTGAGCGGCGGGGAGGCGGCCGCCCACTCAGACGCCACCTGCAGCCTCCTCCGCAGCACGTCGGCTGTTGGCAAGTCAGCGTGCATGGTATGACTCGCGCACTTTGTGCGGCGTGACGCTGCGCGCGCACGCGGTGCGGGCCTGCGTGCGCGTCTGCGCCTGTCTATTTGTGTGTGAGCGCGCGCCCAGGCCTGTGTTGCAGCGGCCGCGTGGGCGTGCGCCAGTGATGCGGGGCGATAGGGGGAGCGTGTCGCCGATCGGTCAGGCCGGGCTGGGGCGGCGGCCGGTTCCGGGTTCGTTGCCGACCCGCCCGGCAGGCTCGCCGACGCCGGCCGGCGACGCGGGTGACCTGGAATGTCGGCGGGGTCCCGCGCTGACCGTCCGGGCCCGACGGCGGCTGCCGAGGCGGCGGCGTCTCCAGTCGATGCACGGCCGAGAGGCGGTGTCCGTGACTTATCAGCCGACCCAGATCCGGCGGCGGTGGCGACAGCCCGACGGACAGGGCCCACCGCTTCCTCGGCCGCCTATTTGACCGACAAACAAAAGGAGGCGAGCGTTGTTTGACTTTTGGTCTGCCTATGTGGGTTAACGTCGCACGAAATCGGCCATTCCTATTCATTCAAATTTGTCGATGGCGTTTTACGACGACACCTGAGAGTGAGAGGAGGGCATGCCGCGCGTGCCTGGGTCCGACCGCCCCGAAGACGCCGCGCTGGGCATGCCTATAAGCAGGCGGAGCTGCCATTGGTGGGCCCGCCGGGCTGAGAGGCGGCAGGCTCCGTGCCCGCCGGCGCCGCCCGGCCATCGCCTCTGTCCCACACTGACCGGCGGGCCACCGACTGATCTCGCCGACAAGAGCGTCATTCTGCACACGCCTCCCGCCCGCCCAGACTCCTTATCTCGCAGCGTCAAATGGGTGCGCAGAAAAACGCGGTCGCCGTGGGCGGGGTGCCGTTGTTTCTGAGACGACGGGCGGACGATCCCCTGAGCCCGAGCGCGCTGCTGTCAGAGCCTCAGATCAGGCCGGACCGGCGACGCCGCGTCGTTTCGCCCCGCCCCGTGCTGGGCTCGGTTTCTTCTGAACACGGGCGCGATGCAACCCTTCCGCCTTTTCGAACTCAACAAAAATAAGTCAGTCTTTTCCATGGCGACGAAATGGCTCGTGTTGAAGGTCAAGGCGAGGCCAGAACATCTCCAATGTGCCGTAAGATTACCCTTTCACAGTGTAACAAAATCACCGTCGTACGTGGAGATCAAGTGTGAAAGGTCATCTAAGCACATGATCACGAAAGGTCATGGAATGTCCTTGGGTAACCTTACGTCACACCTTGCGGGCAAAGGTAGCGCGCTTTAACGTCATCAGCTTTAGTTCGCGGTGGTATGAAACTGACAGAAAACGGCAAACACGTGATTTGTTTTCGTTTGCCCCTACGTAAGCGGGTTATGATCTATTTTCGCCCTTTTTTGTGATGTGACACATCATGCATGAAATCGTCACGGAATTTGCACCAGCTCTTTCCTCTGTGTCGTAAGAGGAGGCGAAATCCTGCGCACCGGCAAAGGGTGTTGCGGTGTCCATGGGCTGAAGTGGTGTGCAGAGTGAGTGTGGAACTGTGACCAGACAGGCCGCACCGGCCTGTCGGACAAGCAGTAGCGTCGGTCCTTGGCCTCATGTGCGGCCCACCGGCTCTCAGTGACGGAGTTCACTCTTCAGCAGCTACTGTGCTGCTGTGATGTGACGAGCTGATTGACTGTCAGCCGGCATCGAGCAGCGAGCCTTGACCCACATTGAGTGACTGGGATGACAGTGCAGGACTCCGGCCGATGTATCGTCACTCGTCACTTGTGTCCATCACGCCTGTCCCCTTTGCGTATTTACGCTGCCGGCTCTAACGTACATCCGCCTCCGTCCCGGTCCCCGCCGCGCGTTGCAGTCGCCTATCCCATGTTCCCTCCCCGCCACCCAGCGCGCTGGCGTCGGTGTCATCCAGGCGGGTCCTGTCCTATCTCCCGACACTGAGCGAAATCGAGGTCCGCGACTTTTGACAGCAGGCCCTCTACAGTTGTCCTCTTTGGGAACGTCCTCCCCTACCTCATGATGCCATTAACGATAAGTCACCGTCGCTGCAAGACAGTGAGAGGCCAGTTCTTTGCCGAAACAGCCGACGACAGTGCCAGCAGCAGATGACACTGTCAGCGGCCGACGACAGGGTCAGCAGCCGACGACAGGGTCAGCAGCCGACGACAGTGTCAGCAGCCGACGACAGTGTCAGCAGCCGACGACAGTGTCAGCAGCCGACGACAGGGTCAGCGGCCGACGACAGTGTCAGCAGCCGACGACAGGGTCAGCAGCCGACGACAGGGTCAGCGGCCGACGACAGGGTCAGCAGCCGACGACAGTGTCAGCGGCCGACGACAGTGTCAGCGGCCGACGACAGGGCCAGCAGCCGACGACAGTGTCAGCGGCCGACGACAGGGTCAGCAGCCGACGACAGTGTCAGCAGCCGACGACAGTGTCAGCAGCCGACGACAGTGTCAGCGGCCGACGACAGTGTCAGCAGCCGACGACAGTGTCAGCAGCCGACGACAGTGTCAGCGGCCGACGACAGGGTCAGCAGCCGACGACAGTGTCAGCGGCCGACGACAGGGTCAGCAGCCGACGACAGTGTCAGCGGCCGACGACAGTGTCAGCGGCCGACGGCAGGGTCAGCAGCCGACGACAGTGTCAACAGCCGACGACAGTGTCACTCTCCGTGCGCTCGGCGTCGCCATCCCTCACGTGGCGGAGACGGCTCCCGCCCTCCTGGCCCGTCCAGCCTACTCGCGCTCCAACATCGGCGGTTCAGCTGCATCTTCCGCTAGCCCCAGCGTGTCCAGCGCTGGTCGGCGAACCTGGCCGCACGTGCTGCTGCACGGAAATGACTTCCGATATCGAGGGATGCGCACTTATTCGTTGCTAGATCGGAGATTACTTGTCATTTACATTTGACTCGTGTTGGCTGCAAGCGTTCGTGCGGCTGTTTGCCTCAGGTTCCACAAACCTACGGTTGTTTTATTTCACCACAATGCTGTTCTCTGAGACAGCCATGGTGGTCGGTGAGAGCGGGCTAAACGAGGGGCTGTATAGGATGCTCTTGTCACTTCGGGATCAGTGGGTCTCGCTATACGGAGGTCCTCGACCTCCCAGGCCCTCCCCCCGCCCCGCCGGTCTCCCCTTGAAAACAGCGGGGCCGCTGGCCCGGGGTCACAGATTCAGTGGTTTGCCGGTGGTATGGTTTGCCTGTTCGAAAAGTCGCTTCTTGGACCTGCCCTGACATCACGAGGCATCGCCCTCCGCCTGGCTGTGGTCCAGATTAGCGCTCCCCGCCCATCATCAAAGCGGTCCGGCCCCACTGCAGCGCCACAGGCCTGGCCGCCGCTCCCCAGCCGATAAATTTGCAACATGATGCAATTACCCCGCGTGATGGTCGGCGGGCAACAAACCCATGAATTCGGTCACGCGCGCCGGTTCGATGCCTCCGGGGTGGGCGGGGGGGGGGGGGGGGCGGGAAGGGGGAGACTGTGGCGGGGAAGCAGGAGATCGACCGCCGCCCCGGTGTAGGTTTCGGCTGGGAGTGGCGGGATATACGTCAGCGTCAGGTGCGGTGAAAGCCTTGCTCAGGACCGGTGCAGCCTGCAACGGGGAGATAACGATTCGGCGGAGATCTGTTTACGTATCTGCATGAAAATTGGCGGGGTCTTTACTAACCCGGCGCGCTGACATCAGCGGCGGCTCGGGCAAGTGACGAGTCTGCTGCGACCAGAAGATTAATGAATGCACGCCGCATGCTTGCAGCCGCTAGCAACATCTGTGGCTTGTCTGCAGGCCATGTTCATTGGGGACGGCATGGCACTGTTACCATATGGACTTCGTCGCCAGGCCGGCCAGAAGACGTGTTACGAGTTAGTTGCCCCTCAAATAAAAGGTTCACAGTGTCCGCTGCCTTTAGCTGGACAGAACATAAATAAACTATTGTTTTAATGTTTTGCAATCGCTAAGGTTGGGTGATTCTGCTCTTGAGGGCTGTCAGATTGACTGTAGAGAGGATTGATTTCGGTTATATCATCATCCAGTAATGCTATGGAAAACGGTACCGCTCACAACGTTTCCTTTCCATGTAACGAGCGGATTTAAAACTGCAAAAGTTCACTGGTAAACACATCTAGTACCAGGCTCAATGTTCAGAGTATAAGACATTTCGATTATGTTCTGGGACGCAGCCAAGGGAGTCTGCTCCCCCGCCCATCCCCCCCGCGCCCTAGACCCGTATGCGACAGGAAGTTAACAATCGGCGTGATGCGTCCATATGAGGGACCTTTAAGAAAACCCCGGCCGCGCACCCGGTTGCGCTGATTTGGTAGCAACATTTTTCCTACGTCTAGTGTTGTGTGAAGTGAAATGTGCACGACGCCTTCCACGGCACTCTTTTCTTTGATTTTTATTGTAGAGCTGAGAACGCAAAATCCGCCAGTGCATTCCTGTTCATCGAGGTATGAATGCCCACTATCCTGGCGTGATCACGTTCTTTTACCATCTCTTCTGCACTGGATATCATTATTTACGGCGTGCCAGCATTACAGTCAGCTTGCGTTTTTATTGGCCGACAAAGAAGAGACCAACATAAATCCACCATCACGCAACACCAGGGACATCGTTCCGTCATATAAATATTGAAATGCAACGGTGCGCGCATGCATAATGCATACCTCGTCTGCTGTGCTCTGTCGGAGCCGGCCGCGGTGGGCGCCGCCCTTGCGGTGGCGGTGACGGCTGTTCGTGACCAGAGCTCAGCTGCCGTGCCCAGCCGCGACTGTTTCCGCCGGCTGGCGTCCGGATATCGGTGGGAGTTATCGGTGCCGTGCTGTGGCGGATGACCCCGCCGGGCCGACCAACGCCCCGGCCCATCCCAGCCCGGCCCCCGGCCAGGGCCTGGCCCGGGCCTGGCCTGGCCTGGCCTGGACAGGCCCTGGCAGGCCCGAGCTAGCCAGGCGCCACTCCCACGGCCCGCAACGGTTGGTGTGCTTGTCGTTTCATAGCATGCTCTCTCTGTGCGGGGTTTGCTTGCCCAGTTAACGGCGTAATCGGAAGGGTCAGGACGAGCTTGGACTGTTTGGCACTGCACCGGCTCACTCAGTTCCAGCCGCGTTCACTCAGCTCAGTGGGTGCTCGGTCAGTTCAGAAAGTGTTCGCTCAGACAATCGATCGCTGCCGGTCAGTCGAGTGCGTGCTCGCTTGGTTTACTCCATGCCCGGCCAGTTCAGAGCCTGTCCAAAGAGTTCGGGCCGTGCGGGGGAAGTGCAGATCAAGCCTTGTCAGAAAGGCTGACGTTCGTTGGCGCTCTGTGAGCCGAGTTTCTGCGTATGTTAGGTCACATTTCCGGCCAGTGTGGATGTAGCGTTTGATCGTCATTGGCCGATGATCAGACGCCCGTCCCGCTCCCTTTGAGAGGCTGTGCTGGGCGTGCTGATCCCATCAAGAAACAACAGAAAACGAACACCTAGAAACAACGAACATTGCTGTTACGGTTGAACACCCCGGACCGGGTTCGATGTCGTAATTCACTGTCTTTGTTGACGTTCTAAGACAGTGTCGTTATTGTGTCTCCTGCGAGTTGTCGACTCAGCCAACAAATGTGTTGAGACGAAAGTGTGAGGGCCTCTTCCCAACTCATGTACGGAGACTTAGAATGTGGGCGTGCATTGCCCAGCTGATGAGTGTGCTGGGACCGGTTAGCTTGGTTGCATAGCGTTTGCACGATGTGGTCGAGAGAGGAGTCTCTACAAATAAACAGTGCTGCATTGAATCAGCACACTCATGACACTGCTGCGCCGGCAGAAGCCTTCCAGGCGCGGCCTCAGGACCCCCACCCCTTTTCTCGTTCTCTTTCTCCCCCACTTCCTCTTCCTCGTTCTTATCGTTTCCTTTAACGGTAGCGGTCACGGTGTGTGTATGTCAATCCGCAATATACGTGACATTCGCTGTCACCTGCAAAAATACCTGCTGTCGATTGCCATCGCCGGAGACGACGCAGTATACTGAAGACGGCGATAACAAGGCGGCAGCCTCCTTGATCAGTGAGCAGCGCTGGGCTCAGCTCTGCACAGCGTCTGCAAGGCGCGACGATGATTCAGAGCTCCCGTAACTCGCCAAATGGCCACTCTGAACCCAAGACACGCGGGAAATGCGATTCGGAACTTTCTCAAAAGAATAAACAATAACCTTGCACGCGTACTGAGTTAGTTTGATCCCGGTGTGCATTCTACAGGGCATGCTTCCATTCGTTGATTCAGAACTAGCAAAAAATGCTGACTCCGCGCCGTGCTGAAGGTTTGCACACAACTGGTACGTCTAGAGCAAACGACAAACATTGCAAGCATACGTTAGAAACGCTTATTAGACTCACAAGACAGGGTTACGTGGCAGGGCTGCCTGGGCATTTTTTCAAGTTTCTCCAGGACAAGAATCGGCTATCACCTGTGCTTGGTCCGAAAATGCCGTTTGCAGATCGCTGAAAGGCGCATATTGCTCATTGTATTCACGAATCGAAGCGTTCATCCGGTCAAAATGGTGACTGACCGCCCTGAATCGAAAACAAGCCACCCATCCATCTTCCTTTGTGATTCGTGACTGTTGCTCAGCAACAGATCTTGGCGGTCGCCCATGTAGCCTCCATACCACTGCAAATTTGTCCCTGGTGAAGATTTATGAACGAACTCCAATGTCGGCACTTCACGGTTGCATGTCAAGCCGAGCCCGCGAAAAAAAAAAACAATCAGCCGAGGTGGGCCACCCGAACCTGCATTGTTGACAAACTGGAGCCGCATTGTGTGTGAATGAGGCGAAGCTCAACAGCGGACAGCAGTCGCGCCGACCCCTCACTCTTGCGCTGCGGGACGGCCTGCCTCCATAGGACAACTTCCCGCCGTTGCCTCGGCTGCGCAGTTGTTTTGCACAAAGAATGGGACTGGTGACCGGATGGGCATCGCGTCCTTCGTCTAAACTGAGCCACTCTGTTGCGTGTCCTTGGCGGGGGGCGTCCAGCCTATTCGGAGGCGTTTAGTGTGCGGTTACTGCGCGCTCACACGCACTTTCGCGTTGGTCGTGTGGGTGCAGTGCGAGCCACCTTGCAACAGGAGACGTCTCTTGAGAAGATGTCGCCCGCCGGGTGCCCGGCCGAGCACGTCCGCGTCGGTGAGAGGCGCTGCGAAAGGTACGTGCGTCCCGGCAAGTGCAAAACCAACACGGTCGTGGTCCCGTGACGGGCGGTGCCCACTCGAGGGGACTGCGAGGTGCACGAGCGTCTCTCCACAAACAGAGCGCTAATGCCTGCACCGCCCCTCGACCTCATTGTCAAACACTTGCGAGATGTTTCCTTTGCAGGCAGTCGTCCCTTTCAGGGTGCACGCACCCTTGACTGCGTGCACCCCACTTGATCTCCTCTCGGCCCAGGCGCTCGAAATACCCCCTGGTCCACTTCAGAGACGATTATGAGGCGGGGGACGAAATCAGCTTTGATGTTCTGTCTAATAATACATTAAGGGGCCGCGGCTGCACGGTGAATGCAGCCCACACAAAAACAGACTGTAGTCTGCTCGTCGCGATCTGAAGGTTCTACGCCCCTCATCTCCCTGAGCCGTGAACCGTGTGGAATGTCTGAGGGCTGGTGGAAAGTGCAGGACGAATGTGGCCACCGCGTCTAGCATCTTAAATGAGGATCCTTTATTCTACCCATTCCTTTTCTTCCCCGTGTTTATCCGTTCCTGGAATCTGTTACAGTAACTCAAATCAAACAATGGATATTCGACGGAATTTGGTGCACCCAGGCAGCCAGGTTTTCAAACAGCTACGTGTATGCTTGTGCAACGCAAGATTTGTTCGCACATGGCCCATCACGGTTTCTGCTGGCAATAAACTCGTCCGTTTAAGCGAGAAGAAGACCTCGTGTTGCGTGCTGATAACCTCGGATATAGATGTGAACAGGGATGCAAGATCTCCAGATTGTTCTGCCGAATAGTAAAACCCTGCTTGCATCGATGCTAGCAGTCACCAAACATGCCATATATGCTGTGCATATTCAACAGTCTTCCGTTGACTCACCAGCATGGCCCATGCGGAAAATAAACAAAACATATGCGTGCCTCTTAATAGGCCGGTGGGCCTTTGCATGAAGCGGCCCGCGCGGCGGAACCCTGCAGAGTCGTTGCTGCATGTTTGCATAATTAATCACGGTCTGGTGGCGCTTGTGGGCGCGGCGGCGCCACGACAGGCCGACTGCCCACCCCAAAACGGGAGGGAAGGGGAGGGGGAGTCGGGCTCGTCTGGGACCGTGGCTCGCCGGCTCCCGGCCCCAGAGGTCCGTCAGGCGCGTGAAGACCTCCGCCGCCGCCGCTGACGACGCCACCAGCTGACGTGCGCACCAGCCGCCGCGCCAGGCACGCCGTTACCATGACTACCGCCAGCCGATTATGACGGACCGCGGTCGGCACGAAAACAAAGTGTAAACAAGCATAAACAGCCATTGGACGTATTCATGAGGCGGACGGGTTTGAAAGGTGATGTGGGCCAGCCGGTGGGACTCGTGACAGCGGAGGCGGAAGCGGGCGGCGGTGGCGCGCGCTCCGGGGCGACTGGGGGACGGATCAGCCGAGATGGCATCTGCAGGGCGGCCGGGCGCAGGGAGGCCCCGGCTAGCGCTCTTTCGCGGCATACCAGCGGCCGCCGGCCGCCCGGCTGAGGACTTTTGACTTCGGCCCGGCCAGAAATCTGGCGCCTGACGGCTGGCGGACGTGCTCACCGGCTACTGTTTGGCGTGGCGAGGCACTGATGAAGGTTGTGTGGTAAACATATTGGCTTTTGATTGATTAGGAGAACGCTTGCTGCCTGCGGACCGCCATAGGAAGAATTCTGCTGATCAGGCTGGCGGAAATCTGTGGCCTTCAACCTACGCGGACCTTGGCTTTTTGTCCGCGTTCTTGTGCCGATGCGTGCACCATGTATGTTACCGTGCGTGATTCGGCAGTGGCTGGGCTAAATGACTCGGCAGCTGTTGCCTCCCCAACGCTTTGGACTCGAATGACTCTCATCCACGATCCAATGGCGTTTGCCGGACGCGCCGGCGCCACGGCAGACACCAGCTTTCGCCAAAGGCAGGTGTCTGGCCCCACTGGCCCCCACCCCCGTCTGCGGGCGCCAGTGTGCGTGCACTGACGTCACTGTCGTCGCCAGGTGCGTGACCTCGTTGAGCCGGGCCCGGCGCGCCTGCTTAAGACGCCCGGTCACGGCCGACGCGCGCGGGCGGCTGGCCGCGCCGCCGCACGGCGCCGGTCGCGGCCGGTCCGGCGCGTCGGCGATCTGGGCCAGCCGCGGCGGCCGTGGCCCTTCCGCCGGGCCGCGGCGGTCGCGTCCCCGTGCGAGCCACACACGTTCGCTGCCCGCCGGGCGCCGTGCAACGCCTCGGCGGGCGGGCGCGCGCGCAGATTTTCCGGCTCGATGGACACGCGCGTCGGTCATCGAAGACACGGCGCTGACCACTCGGAGCGTGCCGGCCGTTGCCGGCGCTGCGGCCGCCGTCTGCCGCCGGAATGGCGTAACGCCGCGCCGGCGCCGTCGCGGCCGGCGCGGTGTTTCGCCGGGCGCGTCGGGCTGCGGGATGTTTGCGTTATCTTCCGGCCGGCGAGCGTAAAAAGCGGCGGCGTCCGGCCGGCGCCGGCGTCATTTATCAGCGAGCCGCCGGCCCGAGCGGCGGGCCGGGCTCACCGTTAGCTGCGGAGCGATGGCGCGAGCGGTGGGGCGGTGGTAGACCGCTGACTCTCTGGCTCACCCTCGCAGCCCGTACGGTTTTCCCTGAGGCGTAAGATGTAAGGGCTGCTCGCTCGCCTTGTTTGCATACCGCTGCGTTATTGCCGGGTTTGAGTTTTAGGCTTGGTGAGGGATCCAGGCTTTCCGCGGTTTGTTTACAGTTTGCTGTGAGGCCTTTAAGGGGCACGGCAATGAGTTAGAAATGATAAAGCTATCACACGAACATTCCGCAGCGCTCGACTCACGCTGCACCCAGCCCGCACGTTCCGGAAGTGAGGACAATAAGCCAGTATTTTCCATCTTTTTTCGGCGGACGGCTTCTTCAACAAAATCCGCCGCCCAGGAAGCCACGATATCGCTGACCTAAAAACCAATTAAAACCCCAGCTCGCACGCGTGTCGGCATTTTTACGCGCCGCGCAATTTTGTCCGTTTTTAGCCTGTCGGCGGCGCCGGCCGCGCTATTGTCGATGCTGCGCCTCCGTCCGCCGTGCCGCGGATCCGCGGCATGAGCGACGCCGCGCCCGCCGAACCGCAGGCGTGGCCGCTCGGTTGGTGCGGCACCGTTGCATAGAGGGGCTGTGGCGGTGCCGGGCTGAGATGAGCGAGCATCGCGGGGTTATCTCTGCAGAAAGCTCTATTATGGGCGGCTGCCGCTCCCCACAGTTCTCACGAATTCCTACACAGCCAGAACACAAAGAAGGCAATTACATAGCGCTCAAAACGCCAAATGCTCTGAGCTGATGTAACGAAGAACGGACATTCAAGTTCAGTGGTCTACTAGTGTCTGCTAGTGGATCGGTTGCCAGTGCAGAGCTGACGATGGTAAGAGCCTGGTGCCAGCTTCTCTGAAGCCATGAAATGCGTAGATGGTAGTTTGGATGCGCTCGAGAGACTTTGGCTTTGATAACCCAAGCGGTTACATGTGTCGTTGACTCGTTAACGACAGAACGGAAACACCGACGGTTTTAAAGGTCCATTGAAACGACGTAAGCATGCTAGCCTGACGTCTTGACGTCCGAATTTTTTAAGATGGCAAAAATGTCTTGACAGCCACTTGCTTCCCGTGCATTCCAAAACGAACAAATCTGGAGACATTCGATGCATATAAGCATGGATCCTTGTCCACGTTGGCAAGCTTTACTGACGGATCATGGCAAATGGTGTTGTCATACCGACGCTGCATGGTAGGATGTCCATCGTGATATATGACCGCTCTTCGAAATTCGTCTCTCGTGTTGACCACCGTCGTCCTCTGTTTCCCCCGTCGTTGGAGGTCGTTTTCGGCCCCGTCGCCGCGGTACAGTGTCATATCAAAAAATGTAGCCAGATATAGCCAAGCATTCGTCAAAGCTATCGTCAAATAGTCATAACGTCTGCGTCATAAACTTCCTCACTCACTCCCAGCGGGACGTGGGGGCTGAGGTCATCACCATGCCTCTCAGCAGGGTCGTCACTAATCGGATGGCGGGGGGCGGGGACCTCAGAGCAAACCCCGACCATCAGACGATGTCACGAGGCCCTCTGACAGGGTACGAAAGGCCGTCAACGCCGCATAAACCCGGAACAAAGGCCATATCACGTCCTTTACGACCGCGCCAACGGCTGTAATGCCAGCGGCTGGCGGCGGACGCCCGCGAGACCGCGGCCGCCAGCGAGGTCGGCCGGGGGACGTAGGCGGACCGGCGGGCCATGGTGACCGGAGGCCGGCGCTCACGTGAACCCCGCATCCCAGAGAGGAACACAGCCGTCGGTGCGATGCCGACCTCAGATAGAGCGCGGTCGGACGGGCGCGGAATGTGTGTGCGCTTTTTGCGGGCGGCAGCGGCGGCTGCAGCAGCTCCGCTCCGACCATGGGCTGCAGGTGAACGCCCCGGTGGGAGGGGGCTGCGGCAGCTCCGGTCCCACCACAGGACGCCGGTGAACGCCCCGGTGGGAGGTGGCTGTGGCAGCTCCGGCCGTCCTGTGACGTCATTCGGCAGCTGACCAGGCCAAGGAGCTGAACATGGAGCTGCAAGGCCAGTGAAATAACGGCCAGACCTGAGTTCCATCATTGCCGTTTTCTATTTGTGTGTCAGTGATAATGCTGGCAAATCGAGTATAAATTACGTCAGGAATGTTGACTATTTCAGCCACCTACCTTTGGGTTACGTTCAGGCTGGGCTGAGAGAGACTCCTTTCCCGGTCACACAGTAAAACCACTGCTTTCAAAGATGGCAGGATGGTTTGTGACCTCACCAGAGTATAACGTTACGCCGGCCCTTTGTCATGCTTTGGTTACGTACCGTTAGCACCCTCTCCCCTCCTATACAAGTAACGTAGTTTATGGAAGACCTCCAGTCAATTGCTGGAGTTAGAAAAAAGTCGTTTGATGTGTGTCTTATCAGTCAGTATTTTGCTAATTACAATCACACGATATCAATTTGTAATGACGAATTGTTTGATATAGTTAAATTGCACGATGCAGCTCGCAAAGATACCGACAGCATTCATTGATGAAAACACATCGCATTTCCAAACAACGTGGAAAGAACTCAGGTGATTAAAGACTCCAGGCGCTTTGATTTCATTCATAGCCTTGAGGTTAAATAATGCCAGGTCCGGTTCTGAAGAACAATTAAATGGCGCCCTAGGCCTGCGCAACCCATCAGCAGCTGTATCAGCGATCTCCATGTCTCAATCAGCTTTATCAGATTTCCTTTCAATTTGGAGCTACCAAGACGATGGTGTCCAACACCAGGTTTGGTAGGGCTGTGGGACCGGGACATCACTAATCATAGGCACCAATAACGGTGTTTTAAGTCTGATACGCAGAAGGTGGATCGCACGCACGCACGCACACGCACGAACAGGCTTTTCATCATGCACGGGCTGTTCACAAGCCTTGCCAGACTCAGTGAGGCGCTACAGTAACGCAAATTCACAACAGGCGTGCGGTGCACTAATCACCACCCGCATTCAGTGCTCAGAACGGAACTGCCATTGGAGCCCGGCTGGCACGTATCTCATTTCGTTGGGGCAGTCGTCAACCCTGCCACGTGGGGTGGTCACGCCCTCCGCTCCGTGTACGGACCGTTGCAAATCGCGTCCCTCGGGCGCACACCTCCAAGCCCGCAACGGCGACAAGAGCCCGAGAGGAGGCCGCTGTGCCATTTCCTCAGTGCCGTCAGGCCGTCCCGGCCGCCAAACTCGCGTTCAACAGCAGGCGCAGGGCGGGTCAAAACGCAGCCAACTCGGCGCCTGACGCCTCGCTAATGTGGCCACGCCACTGTTGACCATCGGCGGTCCCGCGCACCGCACACGCACCGCCTGCCGCCGGCCCGCGCGCGCTGTGCAATACAGGGGGCCGGTCGGTGCACCAGAGAGAGAATCCCGCCCCCGGTGCAGCCTCTGGGGCCAGGGCTGTGTGTTCGCGGTGTGGGGCGGTGTAGCCTCTGGGGCCACGGCTTCGTGCTCACGGTGCGGCGGCGCTGCCCCTGGGGCCAGGGCTATGCTCGTGAGATGGGGGTCGCGCTCACGTTTTGTCTACAGCTTAGACCATGACTGCTTGGCACTGCATTAACACATTTTGCTCATGCATAGGGTGGCTGTATCTCGTGTTTAAATTCGGCCTATCTCGTTACAAGCACTTTTAAAAGAGTCCTCCTACAGCCGCGTGTTGTAGCCCCGGCGAAACATCCTCGGCTTGTAAATGACGTTCCCCTGGGCAGTAAGGCTATCTAAGAGCCGATCAGATGTCGGTGGGGGACGATTATCGATGTCCACTCAACTCTGCCCCATTCAAAACTGGAATCGCCGTTAGGTGAATGACTTGCCAAATTCGAGAAAAAAATTGAAAAACGAACACTTCGGAACTGTCATTAACAAAGAATGCTCTACGTGCTCAAAAAGCGGGGACATTTTGAGCTTTGATATGGGATGTTTGCAATTGTATCGCAAACAGTGAGCTATGCTGTTTCATATATATGATATTATCGCAAGCGTATTATCGTTTTGTTCACCGACTTGTTGGCCTAACCCGCTCCTCGGCCAAGCAGAGTGAATGGGCTTCGCGAGCTGCATAGACTGTACGTGTGTTCAAGCATGCTCTAAATTACGTCTAAAGGGTCTAATTTTGTATGAGATGATGACGTCCTTTACTGATGAGCACTTACATAATATTGCAGCCAATTACTACGCCCTTTGCATACCTTCTCCCTCGTGATACATGATCAGCAGTACCTATCTGCGGTTGGCAGGCCTTCAAAGTCCGCGAGGCTCGGCATGACGGTGGCTGTCGGTTTTTAGAGCGTGCAGAACTTTCTCCGCGTGCCCCCTTGTGCGCCCAGTGGCTGGCTGCACCGCCCGGCCGGCCGGACGGGCAGCAGTATCTCTGCCGCCGCTTATCTGACAAGCGGAGCCGGCCCCCGTCCGACGGGCCGCCGGCCGGAGCCCATTCTCAGCCGGCGCCGCCGCCGCCGCCGCGCCGGCCGCCCTTTCACAATCCATTCATAGTCGGCGCTCCCTACGCGCACGTCAGTCAGGGCTCTGCAGCGGCGGCGCGGCCGACCGGACGCGGCGTGCCCGTGACTCACGCGCCGCGCCGCGACGCGCCGCGCGCCGGCGGGTGTAAATATTGGCGCGCCGAGGCGTCGCTCATTAAGCCGAGCCGCAGCGCCGATAAATTTCACTCTAATGGAGACGACACACGCGTTTAATCGGCCGAGGGGGGGGGGG
>NW_023596136.1:7993381-8014552 GCF_011947565.3 Pollicipes pollicipes | reverse complement strand
TCGGACAGTCTTCAGATCTGCTGGTGCACCTAAGGGTCGGACAGTCTTCAGATCTGTTGGTGACTTGTATCCGGCAAATTTGCATGCATAGTGCGGCTGGTTTCATCTCTTCATCTCCTCTAGCTGCCGAGTCTAATGTCAATGTTTAAAACCCACCCAGCGCACACATCTGTGATCAACGTGCGATCGGTTTGGTTTGCATGATAGGTTTGAGTTATTGGTTTGGGATTCATGGTTTGTGCCCGATTAACACCCTAGTCTACATCTGTCGACTCAGATGTTTGCCTCCTCCGCCTCCCCCCCCCCCTTGTTCTCCTTCGTTACGATCTGTTGATCTCGTGTCACTACAACGGTGGGTTGTTGAGATGTGGAGCTGGTTTCGACCTATGCTTTTCAATTTTGTGTAGGATTTGACACTTCCACGTTTGTCATAATAATCGAAGGGTGATTAGATCGTGGCGATGGTACAATATTCCATGAGGAACTCACATATTCACACAGTTTCCAAGTCAATAACCATTAATTTACGCAGCACAACTTTCACAGGATCGCGCCTCTTGTCGCTGAATGGGTGGACCCACGATCAATCGTTATAAAGATAAGATCTTTTGGCAGGCATGACGGTCAGATATGGGCTGGGCCAGGGCGGGCCGCCCGCCCAGACCAGACCAGACCAAACCGAGTC
The DNA here is from genome assembly GCF_011947565.3 of Pollicipes pollicipes. NCBI lineage: Eukaryota > Metazoa > Arthropoda > Thecostraca > Pollicipedomorpha > Pollicipedidae > Pollicipes > Pollicipes pollicipes. The sequence goes on along the minus strand of NW_023596136.1, from coordinate 8,013,867 downwards.
GGACCGGGACAAACAATTTAAAACTCTAACAATAGTCTCCAAGCAGGGCTCACTAAGCTTACCGGCCATGCTGGTATGAACCATGTACTTAAGTGTAATTGCATCATGTTAAGTGTGGCTAGTGGAGCATGGTTTTGAAACTTTCGAAGATATTGTTCACATACAGTAGGCGCATTACTGGTTTAGTGCTCCCATAAAGCATGACTTTCCTGGACACATGAGTGGTGCGTATCATTAGCAAAGCAGAGCCAGGTATGTTGCACCGAGACATAGTTCAGCGGTGCCCTCTGGCAAGCGGCTGATGCTCACTGAATGGACTGCTCAGTTATGAAACCAGACCTTCGAGTTTTCTACAGTACGAGTTCGTTTGGTGGAGCGCCGTTTTCGAGGCTGATCATTGGTGTGTTCCATTGCTGGTTAGCGTCGAAGTCTATCCGTGTAACGCATAATTATGGGCCTCGTTATGGTAATGCTAGTCGTCGAGACATCCTCATTACGTTTTTACCCGCTCACCCGCCGCCTGACTTCGCACCGGCGGCGGCGCCGTGGAGAATGTGCGTGAGGAAGCCGGGGATCTAACACATGCGTGATACAGGACGATAAAACTCGAGTAATTGAGCCGGTCTCGGGCCAGCCAGCCGCCTGTCGTCTTGCAGCGGCGCCGGGCCGACACGCGCCAGAGCTAGGCCGGGTTTTGATTGCAGGCAGGCGCGCTCACAGACGGCGACTCAGAGCCACGCCGCCGGATGACCGGCGCCGCCGCCGCCATGTTTGTCGTGACCCTGTTATTGCATGCATGACGTTATTGCCCGCACTGTTATTGCATGACATTGTTGCCGAATAAACAGGCGGCGCGTCGGCCGGCGCCGGGCTCCCGCCGACGGCGCACGTGTGCGCCTGATACCGGTGACAGATCGGGTCGAGATGGGCGCCCCGCCCCCCCCCCCCCTCGGCCGATTAAACGCGTGTGTCGTCTCCATTAGAGTGAAATTTATCGGCGCTGCGGCTCGGCTTAATGAGCGACGCCTCGGCGCGCCAATATTTACACCCGCCGGCGCGCGGCGCGTCGCGGCGCGGCGCGTGAGTCACGGGCACGCCGCGTCCGGTCGGCCGCGCCGCCGCTGCAGAGCCCTGACTGACGTGCGCGTAGGGAGCGCCGACTATGAATGGATTGTGAAAGGGCGGCCGGCGCGGCGGCGGCGGCGGCGCCGGCTGAGAATGGGCTCCGGCCGGCGGCCCGTCGGACGGGGGCCGGCTCCGCTTGTCAGATAAGCGGCGGCAGAGATACTGCTGCCCGTCCGGCCGGCCGGGCGGTGCAGCCAGCCACTGGGCGCACAAGGGGGCACGCGGAGAAAGTTCTGCACGCTCTAAAAACCGACAGCCACCGTCATGCCGAGCCTCGCGGACTTTGAAGGCCTGCCAACCGCAGATAGGTACTGCTGATCATGTATCACGAGGGAGAAGGTATGCAAAGGGCGTAGTAATTGGCTACAATATTATGTAAGTACTCATCAGTAAAGGACGTCATCATCTCATACAAAATTAGACCCTTTAGACGTAATTTAGAGCATGCTTGAACACACGTACAGTCTATGCAGCTCGCGAAGCCCATTCACTCTGCTTGGCCGAGGAGCGGGTTAGGCCAACAAGTCGGTGAACAAAACGATAATACGCTTGCGATAATATCATATATATGAAACAGCATAGCTCACTGTTTGCGATACAATTGCAAACATCCCATATCAAAGCTCAAAATGTCCCCGCTTTTTTGAGCACGTAGAGCATTCTTTGTTAATGACAGTTCCGAAGTGTTCGTTTTTCAATTTTTTTTCTCGAATTTGGCAAGTCATTCACCTAACGGCGATTCCAGTTTTGAATGGGGCAGAGTTGAGTGGACATCGATAATCGTCCCCCACCGACATCTGATCGGCTCTTAGATAGCCTTATGCCCAGGGAACGTCATTTAAAGCCGAGGATGTTCGCGGGGCTAAACACGCGGCTGTAAGGACCTTTTAAAAGTTCTGTAACGAGATTAGGCCGAATTAAACACGAGATACAGCCACCTATGCATGGCAAAATGTTTTAATGAGTGCCAGTCATGGTCTAAGCTGTAAGAAAACGTGAGCGCGACCCCCATCTCACGAGCATAGCCCTAGCCCCAGAGGCAGCACCGCCGCACCGTGAGCATAGCCCTGGCCCCAGAGGCAGCACCACCGCACCGTGAGCACAGCCGTGGCCCCAGAGGCTACACCGCCACACCGCGAACACAGCCCTGGCCCCAGAGGCTGCACCGGGGCGGGATTCTCGCTCTGGTGCACCGACCGGCCCCTGTATTTGCACAGCGCGCGGGGCGGCGGCAGGCGGTGCGTGTGCGTGTGCGCGGACCGCCGATGGTCAACAGTGGCGTGCCACATTAGCGAGGCGTCAGGCGCCGATTGGCTGCGTTTGACCCGCCTGCGCCTGCTGTTTGAACGCGAGTTTGGCGCCGGGACGGCCTGACGGCACTGAAGAAATGGCACAGCGGCCTCCTCTGCGGGCTCTTGTCGCCGTGCGGGCTTGGAGTGTGTGCGCCCGAGGGACGCGATGCAACGGTCCGTACACGGAGCGGAGGCGTGACCACCCCACGTGGCAGGGTTGGACGACTGCCCCAACGAAATGAGATACACGGCTAGCCGGCTCCAAATGTCAGTTCCGTTCTGAGCACTGAATGCGGTGGTGATTAGTGCACCGCACGCCTGTTGTGAATTTGCGTTACTGTAGCGCCTCACTAAGTCTGGCAAGGCTTGTGAACAGCCCGTGCATGATGAAAAGCCTGTGCGTGCGTGTGCGTGCGTGCGTGCGATCTACCCTCTGCGTATCAGGCTTAAAACACCGTTATTGGTGCCTATGATTAGTGATGTCCCGGTCCCACAGCCCTACCAAACCTGGTGTTGGACACCATCGTCTTGGTAGCTCCAAATTGAAAGGAAATCTGATAAAGCTGATTGAGACATGGAGATCGCTGATACAGCTGCTGATGGGTTGCGCAGGCCTAGGGCGCCATTTAATTGTTCTTCAGAACCGGACCCGTGAGTATTCAGCCTCGAGGCTGTGAATGAAATCAAAGCGCCTGGAGTCTTCAATCACCTGAGTTCTTTCCACGTTGTTTGGAAATGCGATGTGTTTTCATCAATGAATGCTGTCGGTATCTTTGCGAGCTGCATCGTGCAATTTAACTATATCAAACAATTCGTCATTACAAATTTATATCGTGTGATTGTAATTAGCAAAATACTGACTGATAAGACACACATCAAACGACTTTTTTCTGACTCCAGCAATTGACTGGAGGTCTTCCATAAACTACGTTACTTGTATAGGAGGGGTGAGGGTGCTAACGGTACATAACCAAAGCATAACAAAGGGCCGGCGTAACGTTATACTCTGGTGAGGTCACAAACCATCCTGTCATCTTTGAAAGCAGTGGTTTTACTGTGTGACCGGGAAAGGAGTCTCTCTCAGCCCAACCTGAACGTAACCCAAAGGTAGGTGGCTGAAATAGCCAACATTCCTGACGTAATTTATACTCGATTTGCCAGCATTATCACTGGCACACAAATAGATAACGGCAATGATGGAATTCAGGTCTGGCCGTTACTTCACTGACCTTGAAGCTCCATGTTCAGCTCCTTGGTCTGGTCAGCTGCCGAATGACGTCACTGAACGGCCGGAGCTGCCGCAGCCGCCTCCCACCGGGGCGTTCACCCGAACCCTGCGGTGGGACCGGAGCTGCCGCAGCCCCCCCCCCCCCCCACCGGGGCGTTCACCCGCATCCTGTGGTGGGACCGGAGCTGCCGCAGCCCCCTCCCACCGGGGCGTTCACCCGCATCCTGTGGTGAGACCGGAGCTGCCGCAGCCCCCTCCCACCGGGGCGTTCACCTGCAGCCCATGGTCGGAGCGGAGCTGCTGCAGCCGCCGCTGCCGCCCGCAAAAAGCGCACACACATTCCGCGCCCGTCCGACCGCGCTCTATCTGAGGTCGGCATCGCACCGACGGCTGTGTTCCTCTCTGGGATGCGGGGTTCACGTGAGCGCCGGCCTCCGGTCACTATGGCCCGCCGGTCCGCCTACGTCCCCCGGCCGACCTCGCTGGCGGCCGCGGTCTCGCGCACGTCCGCCGCCAGCCGCTGGCATTACAGCCGTTGGCGCGGTCGTAAAGGACGTGATATGGCCTTTGTTCCGGGTTTATGCGGCGTTGACGGCCTTTCGTACCCTGCCAGAGGGCCTCGTGACATCGTCTGATGGTCGGGGTTTGCTCTGAGGTCCCCCGCCCCCCGCCACCCGATTAGTGACGACCCTGCTGAGAGGCATGGTAATGACCTCAGCCCCCACGTCCCGCTGGGAGTGAGTGAGGAAGTTTATGACGCGGACGTTATGACTATTTGACGATAGCTTTGACGAATGCTTAGCTATATCTGGCTACATTTTTTGATATGACACTGTACCGCGGCGACGGGGCCGAAAACGACCTCCAACGACGGGGGAAACAGAGGACGACGGTGGTCAACACGAGAGACGAATTTCGAAGAGCGGCCATATATCACGATGGACATCCTACCATGCAGCGTCGGTATGACAACACCATTTGCCATGATCCGTCAGTAAAGCTTGCCAACGTGGACAAGGATCCATGCTTATATGCATCGAATGTCTCCAGATTTGTTCGTTTTTGGAATGCACGGGAAGCAAGTGGCTGTCAAGACATTTTTGCCATCTTAAAAAATTCGGACGTCAAGACGTCAGGCTAGCATACTTACGTCGTTTCAATGGGCCTTTAAAACCGTCGGTGTTTCCGTTCTGTCGTTAACGAGTCAACGACACATGTAACCGCTTGGGTTATTAAAGCCAAAGTCTCTCGAGCGCATCTAAACTACCATCTACACATTTCATGGCTTCAGAGAAGCTGGCACCAGGCTCTTGCCATCGTCAGCTCTGCACTGGCAACCGATCCACTAGCAGACACTAGTAGACCACTGAACTTGAATGTCCGTTCTTCGTTACATCAGCTCAGAGCATTTGGCGTTTTGAGCGCTATGTAATTGCCTTCTTTGTGTTCTGGCTGTGTAGGAATTCGTGAGAACTGTGGGGAGCGGCAGCCGCCCATAATAGAGCTTTCTGCAGAGAAAACCCCGCGATGCTCGCTCATCTCAGCCCGGCACCGCCACAGCCCCTCTATGCAACGGTGCCGCACTAACCGAGCGGCCACGCCTGCGGTTCGGCGGGCGCGGCGTCGCTCATGCCGCGGATCCGCGGCACGGCGGACGGAGGCGCAGCATCAACAATAGCGCGGCCGGCGCCGCCGACAGGCTAAAAACGGACAAAATTGCGCGGCGCGTAAAAATGCCGACACGCGTGCGAGCTGGGGTTTTAATTGGTTTTTAGGTCAGCGATATCGTGGCTTCCTGGGCGGCGGATTTTGTTGAAGAAGCCGCCCGCCGAAAAAAGATGGAAAATACTGGCTTATTGTCCTCACTTCCGGAACGTGCGGGCTGGGTGCAGCGAGAGTCGAGCGCTGCGGAATGTTCGTGTGATAGCTTTATCATTTCTAACTCATTGCCGTGCCCCTTAAAGGCCTCACAGCAAACTGTAAACAAACCGCGGAAAGCCTGGATCCCTCACCAAGCCTAAAACTCAAACCCGGCAATAACGCAGCGGTATGCAAACAAGGCGAGCGAGCAGCCCTTACATCTTACGTCTCAGGGAAAACCGTACGGGCTGCGAGGGTGAGCCAGAGAGTCAGCGGTCTACCACCGCCCCCACCGCTCGCGCCATCGCTCCGCAGCTAACGGTGAGCCCGGCCCGCCGCTCGGGCCGGCGGCTCGCTGATAAATGACGCCGGCGCCGGCCGGACGCCGCCGCTTTTTACGCTCGCCGGCCGGAAGATAACGCAAACATCCCGCAGCCCGACGCGCCCGGCGAAACACCGCGCCGGCCGCGACGGCGCCGGCGCGGCGTTACGCCATTCCGGCGGCGGACGGCGGCCGCAGCGCCGGCAACGGCCGGCACGCTCCGAGTGGTCAGCGCCGTGTCTTCGATGACCGACGCGCGTGTCCATCGAGCCGGAAAATCTGCGCGCGCGCCCGCCCGCCGAGGCGTTGCACGGCGCCCGGCGGGCAGCGAGCGCTGTGTGGCTCGCACGGGGGCGCGACCGCCGCGGCCCGGCGGAAGGGCCACGGCCGCCGCGCCTGGCCCAGATCGCCGACGCGCCGGACTGGCCGCGACCGGCGCCGTGCGGCGGCGCGGCCAGCCGCCCGCGCGCGTCGGCCGTGACCGGGCGTCTTAAGTAGGCGCGCCGGGCCCGGCTCAACGAGGTCACGCACCTGGCGACGACAGTGACGTCAGTGCACGCACACTGGCGCCCGCAGACGGGGGTGGGGGGCCAGTGGGGACAGACACCGGCCTTTGGCGAAAGCTGGTGTCTGCCGTGGCGCCGGCGCGTCCGGCAAACGCCATTGGATCGTGGATGAGAGTCATTCGAGTCCAAAGCGTTGGGGAGGCAACAGCTGCCGAGTCATTTAGCCCAGCCACTGCCGAATCACGCACGGTAACATACATGGTGCACGCATCGGCACAAGAACGCGGACAAAAAGCCAAGGTCCGCGTAGGTTGAAGGCCACAGATTTCCGCCAGCCTGATCAGCAGAATTCTTCCTATGGCGGTCCGCAGGCAGCAAGCGTTCTCCTAATCAATCAAAAGCCAATATGTTTACCACACAACCTTCATCAGTGCCTCGCCACGCCAAACAGTAGCCGGTGAGCACGTCCGCCAGCCGTCAGGCGCCAGATTTCTGGCCGGGCCGAAGTCAAAAGTCCTCAGCCGGCCGGCCGGCGGCCGCTGGTATGCCGCGAAAGAACGCTAGCCGGGGCCTCCCTGCGCCCGGCCGCCCTGCAGATGCCATCTCGGCTGATCCGTCGCCCAGTCGCCCCGGAGCGCGCGCCACCGCCGCCCGCTTCCGCCTCCGCTGTCACGAGTCCCACCGGCTGGCCCACATCACCTTTCAAACCCGTCCGCCTCATGAATACGTCCAATGGCTGTTTATGCTTGTTTACACTTTGTTTTCGTGCCGACCGCGGTCCGTCATAATCGGCTGGCGGTAGTCATGGTAACGGCGTGCCTGGCGCGGCGGCTGGTGCGCACGTCAGCTGGTGGCGTCGTCAGCGGCGGCGGCGGAGGTCTTCACGCGCCTGACGGACCTCTGGGGCCGGGAGCCGGCGAGCCACGGTCCCAGACGAGCCCGACTCCCCCTCCCCTTCCCGCCCGTTTTGGGGTGGGCAGTCGGCCTGTCGTGGCGCCGCCGCGCCCACAAGCGCCACCAGACCGTGATTAATTATGCAAACATGCAGCAACGACTCTGCAGGGTTCCGCCGCGCGGGCCGCTTCATGCAAAGGCCCACCGGCCTATTAAGAGGCACGCATATGTTTTGTTTATTTTCCGCATGGGCCATGCTGGTGAGTCAACGGAAGACTGTTGAATATGCACAGCATATATGGCATGTTTGGTGACTGCTAGCATCGATGCAAGCAGGGTTTTACTATTCGGCAGAACAATCTGGAGATCTTGCATCCCTGTTCACATCTATATCCGAGGTTATCAGCACGCAACACGAGGTCTTCTTCTCGCTTAAACGGACGAGTTTATTGCCAGCAGAAACCGTGATGGGCCATGTGCGAACAAATCTTGCGTTGCACAAGCATACACGTAGCTGTTTGAAAACCTGGCTGCCTGGGTGCACCAAATTCCGTCGAATATCCATTGTTTGATTTGAGTTACTGTAACAGATTCCAGGAACGGATAAACACGGGGAAGAAAAGGAATGGGTAGAATAAAGGATCCTCATTTAAGATGCTAGACGCGGTGGCCACATTCGTCCTGCACTTTCCACCAGCCCTCAGACATTCCACACGGTTCACGGCTCAGGGAGATGAGGGGCGTAGAACCTTCAGATCGCGACGAGCAGACTACAGTCTGTTTTTGTGTGGGCTGCATTCACCGTGCAGCCGCGGCCCCTTAATGTATTATTAGACAGAACATCAAAGCTGATTTCGTCCCCCGCCTCATAATCGTCTCTGAAGTGGACCAGGGGGTATTTCGAGCGCCTGGGCCGAGAGGAGATCAAGTGGGGTGCACGCAGTCAAGGGTGCGTGCACCCTGAAAGGGACGACTGCCTGCAAAGGAAACATCTCGCAAGTGTTTGACAATGAGGTCGAGGGGCGGTGCAGGCATTAGCGCTCTGTTTGTGGAGAGACGCTCGTGCACCTCGCAGTCCCCTCGAGTGGGCACCGCCCGTCACGGGACCACGACCGTGTTGGTTTTGCACTTGCCGGGACGCACGTACCTTTCGCAGCGCCTCTCACCGACGCGGACGTGCTCGGCCGGGCACCCGGCGGGCGACATCTTCTCAAGAGACGTCTCCTGTTGCAAGGTGGCTCGCACTGCACCCACACGACCAACGCGAAAGTGCGTGTGAGCGCGCAGTAACCGCACACTAAACGCCTCCGAATAGGCTGGACGCCCCCCGCCAAGGACACGCAACAGAGTGGCTCAGTTTAGACGAAGGACGCGATGCCCATCCGGTCACCAGTCCCATTCTTTGTGCAAAACAACTGCGCAGCCGAGGCAACGGCGGGAAGTTGTCCTATGGAGGCAGGCCGTCCCGCAGCGCAAGAGTGAGGGGTCGGCGCGACTGCTGTCCGCTGTTGAGCTTCGCCTCATTCACACACAATGCGGCTCCAGTTTGTCAACAATGCAGGTTCGGGTGGCCCACCTCGGCTGATTGTTTTTTTTTTTCGCGGGCTCGGCTTGACATGCAACCGTGAAGTGCCGACATTGGAGTTCGTTCATAAATCTTCACCAGGGACAAATTTGCAGTGGTATGGAGGCTACATGGGCGACCGCCAAGATCTGTTGCTGAGCAACAGTCACGAATCACAAAGGAAGATGGATGGGTGGCTTGTTTTCGATTCAGGGCGGTCAGTCACCATTTTGACCGGATGAACGCTTCGATTCGTGAATACAATGAGCAATATGCGCCTTTCAGCGATCTGCAAACGGCATTTTCGGACCAAGCACAGGTGATAGCCGATTCTTGTCCTGGAGAAACTTGAAAAAATGCCCAGGCAGCCCTGCCACGTAACCCTGTCTTGTGAGTCTAATAAGCGTTTCTAACGTATGCTTGCAATGTTTGTCGTTTGCTCTAGACGTACCAGTTGTGTGCAAACCTTCAGCACGGCGCGGAGTCAGCATTTTTCGCTAGTTCTGAATCAACGAATGGAAGCATGCCCTGTAGAATGCACACCGGGATCAAACTAACTCAGTACGCGTGCAAGGTTATTGTTTATTCTTTTGAGAAAGTTCCGAATCGCATTTCCCGCGTGTCTTGGGTTCAGAGTGGCCATTTGGCGAGTTACGGGAGCTCTGAATCATCGTCGCGCCTTGCAGACGCTGTGCAGAGCTGAGCCCAGCGCTGCTCACTGATCAAGGAGGCTGCCGCCTTGTTATCGCCGTCTTCAGTATACTGCGTCGTCTCCGGCGATGGCAATCGACAGCAGGTATTTTTGCAGGGTGACAGCGAATGTCACGTATATTGCGGATTGACATACACACACCGTGACCGCTACCGTTAAAGGAAACGATAAGAACGAGGAAGAGGAAGTGGGGGAGAAAGAGAACGAGAAAAGGGGTGGGGGTCCTGAGGCCGCGCCTGGAAGGCTTCTGCCGGCGCAGCAGTGTCATGAGTGTGCTGATTCAATGCAGCACTGTTTATTTGTAGAGACTCCTCTCTCGACCACATCGTGCAAACGCTATGCAACCAAGCTAACCGGTCCCAGCACACTCATCAGCTGGGCAATGCACGCCCACATTCTAAGTCTCCGTACATGAGTTGGGAAGAGGCCCTCCCACTTTCGCCTCAACACATTTATTGGCTGAGTCGACAACTCACAGGAGACACAATAACGACACTGTCTTAGAACGTCAACAAAGACAGTGAATTACGACATCGAACCCGGTCCGGGGTGTTCAATAGTAACAACAATGTTCGTTGTTTCTAGGTGTTCGTTTTCTGTTGTTTCCTGATGGGATCAGCACGCCCAGCACAGCCTCTCAAAGGGGGCGGGACGGGTGTCTGATCATCGGCCGATGACGACCAAACGCTACATCCACACTGGCCGGAAATGTGACCTAACATACGCAGAAGCTCGGCTCACAGAGTGCCAACGAGCGTCAGCCTTTCTGACAAGGCTTGATCTGCACTTCCCCCGCACGGCCCGAACTCTTTGGACAGGCTCTGAACTGGCCGGGCACGGAGTAAACCAAGCGAGCACGCACTCGACTGACCGGCAGCGATCGATTGAGTGAACACTTTCTGAACTGACCGAGCACCCACTGAGCTGAGTGAACGCGGCTGGAGCTGAATGAACCGGTGCAGTGCCAAACAGTCCAAGCTCGTCCTGACCCTTCCGATTACGCCGTTAACTGGGCAAGCAAACCCCGCACAGAGAGAGCATGCTATGAAACGACAAGCACACCAACCGTTGCGGGCCGTGGGAGTGGCGCCTGGCTAGCTCGGGCCTGCCAGGGCCTGTCCAGGCCAGGCCAGGCCAGGCCCGGGCCAGGCCCTGGCCGGGGGCCGGGCTGGGATGGGCCGGGGCGTTGGTCGGCCCGGCGGGGTCATCCGCCACAGCACGGCACCGATAACTCCCACCGATATCCGGACGCCAGCCGGCGGAAACAGTCGCGGCTGGGCACGGCAGCTGAGCTCTGGTCACGAACAGCCGTCACCGCCACCGCAAGGGCGGCGCCCACCGCGGCCGGCTCCGACAGAGCACAGCAGACGAGGTATGCATTATGCATGCGCGCACCGTTGCATTTCAATATTTATATGACGGAACGATGTCCCTGGTGTTGCGTGATGGTGGATTTATGTTGGTCTCTTCTTTGTCGGCCAATAAAAACGCAAGCTGACTGTAATGCTGGCACGCCGTAAATAATGATATCCAGTGCAGAAGAGATGGTAAAAGAACGTGATCACGCCAGGATAGTGGGCATTCATACCTCGATGAACAGGAATGCACTGGCGGATTTTGCGTTCTCAGCTCTACAATAAAAATCAAAGAAAAGAGTGCCGTGGAAGGCGTCGTGCACATTTCACTTCACACAACACTAGACGTAGGAAAAATGTTGCTACCAAATCAGCGCAACCGGGTGCGCGGCCGGGGTTTTCTTAAAGGTCCCTCATATGGACGCATCACGCCGATTGTTAACTTCCTGTCGCATACGGGTCTAGGGCGCGGGGGGGATGGGCGGGGGAGCAGACTCCCTTGGCTGCGTCCCAGAACATAATCGAAATGTCTTATACTCTGAACATTGAGCCTGGTACTAGATGTGTTTACCAGTGAACTTTTGCAGTTTTAAATCCGCTCGTTACATGGAAAGGAAACGTTGTGAGCGGTACCGTTTTCCATAGCATTACTGGATGATGATATAACCGAAATCAATCCTCTCTACAGTCAATCTGACGGCCCTCAAGAGCAGAATCACCCAACCTTAGCGATTGCAAAACATTAAAACAATAGTTTATTTATGTTCTGTCCAGCTAAAGGCAGCGGACACTGTGAACCTTTCATTTGAGGGGCAACTAACTCGTAACACGTCTTCTGGCCGGCCTGGCGACGAAGTCCATATGGTAACAGTGCCATGCCGTCCCCAATGAACATGGCCTGCAGACAAGCCACAGATGTTGCTAGCGGCTGCAAGCATGCGGCGTGCATTCATTAATCTTCTGGTCGCAGCAGACTCGTCACTTGCCCGAGCCGCCGCTGATGTCAGCGCGCCGGGTTAGTAAAGACCCCGCCACTTTTCATGCAGATACGTAAACAGATCTCCGCCGAATCGTTATCTCCCCGTTGCAGGCTGCACCGGTCCTGAGCAAGGCTTTCACCGCACCTGACGCTGACGTATATCCCGCCACTCCCAGCCGAAACCTACACCGGGGCGGCGGTCGATCTCCTGCTTCCCCGCCACAGTCTCCCCCTTCCTGCCCCCCCCCCCCCCCCGCCCACCCCGGAGGCATCGAACCGGCGCACGTGACCGAATTCATGGGTTTGTTGCCCGCCGACCATCACGCGGGGTAATTGCATCATGTTGCAAATTTATCGGCTGGGGAGCGGCGGCCAGGCCTGTGGCGCTGCAGTGGGGCCGGACCGCTTTGATGATGGGCGGGGAGCGCTAATCTGGACCACGGCCAGGCGGAGGGCGATGCCTCGTGATGTCAGGGCAGGTCCAAGAAGCGACTTTTCGGACAGGCAAACCATACCACCGGCAAACCACTGAATCTGTGCCCTCGGGCCAGCAACCCCGCTGTTTTCAAGGGGAGGCCGGCGGGGCGGGGGGAGGGCCTGGGAGGTCGAGGACCTCCGTATAGCGAGACCCACTGATCCCGAAGTGACAAGAGCATCCTATACAGCCCCTCGTTTAGCCCGCTCTCACCGACCACCATGGCTGTCTCAGAGAACAGCATTGTGGTGAAATAAAACAACCGTAGGTTTGTGGAACCTGAGGCAAACAGCCGCGCGAACGCTTGCAGCCAACACGAGTCAAATGTAAATGACAAGTAATCTCCGATCTAGCAACGAATAAGTGCGCATCCCTCGATATCGGAAGTCATTTCCGTGCAGCAGCACGTGCGGCCAGGTTCGCCGACCAGCGCTGGACACGCTGGGTCTAGCGGAAGATGCAGCTGAACTGCCGATGTTGGAGCGCGAGTAGGCTGGACGGGCCAGGAGGGCGGGAGCCGTCTCCGCCACGTGAGGGATGGCGACGCCGAGCGCACGGAGAGTGACACTGTCGTCGGCTGTTGACACTGTCGTCGGCTGCTGACCCTGTCGTCGGCCGCTGACACTGTCGTCGGCCGCTAACACTGTCGTCGGCTGCTGACCCTGTCGTCGGCCTCTGACATTGTCGTCGGCTGCTGACCCTGTCGTCGGCTGCTGACCCTGTCGTCAGCCGCTGACACTGTCGTCGGCTGCTGACCCTGTCATCGGCCGCTGACACTGTCGTCGGCCGCTGACACTGTCGTCGGCTGCTGACCCTGTCGTCGGCCGCTGACACTGTCGTCGGCTGCTGACACTGTCGTCGGCCGCTGACCCTGTGGTCGGCTGCTGACACTGTCGTCGGCCGCTGACACTGTCGTCGGCTGCTGACCCTGTCGTCGGCTGCTGACACTGTCGTCGGCTGCTGACCCTGTCGTCGGCTGCTGACACTGTCGTCGGCCGCTGACCCTGTGGTCGGCTGCTGACACTGTCGTCGGCCGCTGACACTGTCGTCGGCTGCTGACCCTGTCGTCGGCTGCTGACACTGTCGTCGGCTGCTGACCCTGTCGTCGGCTGCTGACACTGTCGTCGGCCGCTGACCCTGTGGTCGGCTGCTGACACTGTCGTCGGCCGCTGACACTGTCGTCGGCTGCTGACACTGTCGTCGGCTGCTGACCCTGTCGTCGGCCGCTGACAGTGTCATCTGCTGCTGGCACTGTCGTCGGCTGTGTCGGCAAAGAACTGGCCTCTCACTGTCTTGCAGCGACGGTGACTTATCGTTAATGGCATCATGAGGTAGGGGAGGACGTTCCCAAAGAGGACAACTGTAGAGGGCCTGCTGTCAAAGGTCGCGGACCTCGGTTTCGCTCAGTGTCGGGAGATAGGACAGGACCCGCCTGGATGACACCGACGCCAGCGCGCTGGGTGGCGGGGAGGGAACATGGGATAGGCGACTGCAACGCGCGGCGGGGACCGGGACGGAGGCGGATGTACGTTAGAGCCGGCAGCGTAAATACGCAAAGGGGACAGGTGTGATGGACACAAGTGACGAGTGACGGTACATCGGCCGGAGTCCTGCACTGTCATCCCAGTCACTCAATGTGGGTCAAGGCTCGCTGCTCGATGCCGGCTGACAGTCAATCAGCTCGTCACATCACAGTAGCACAGTAGCTGCTGAAGAGTGAACTCCGTCACTGAGAGCCGGTGGGCCGCACATGAGGCCAAGGACCGACGCTACTGCTTGTCCGACAGGCCGGTGCGGCCTGTCTGGTCACAGTTCCACACTCACTCTGCACACCACTTCAGCCCATGGACACCGCACCACCCTTTGCCGGTGCGCAGGATTTCGCCTCCTCTTACGACACAGAGGAAAGGGCTGGTGCAAATTCCGTGACGATTTCATGCATGATGTGTCACATCACAAAAAAGGGCGAAAATAGATCATAATCCGCTTAAGTAGGGGCAAACGAAAACAAATCACGTGTTTGCCGTTTTCTGTCAGTCTCATACCACCGCGAACTAAAGCTGATGACGTTAAAGCGCGCTACCTTTGCTCGCAAGGTGTGACGTAAGGTTACCCAAGGACATTCCATGACCTTTCGTGATCATGTGCTTAGATGACCTTTCACACTTGATCTCCACGTACGACGGTGATTTTGTTACACTGTGAAAGGGTAATCTTACGGCACATTGGAGATGTTCTGGCCTCGCCTTGACCTTCGACACGAGCCATTTCGTCGCCATGGAAAAGACTGACTTATTTTGGTTGAGTTCGAAAAGGCGGAAGGGTTGCATCGCGCCCGTGTTCAGAAGAAACCGAGCCCAGCACGGGGCGGGGCGAAACGACGGGGCGGGGCGAAACGACGCGGCGTCGCCGGTCCGGCCTGATCTGAGGCTCTGACAGCAGCGCGCTCGGGCTCAGGGGATCGTCCGCCCGTCGTCTCAGAAACAACGGCACCCCGCCCACGGCGACCGCGTTTTTCTGCGCACCCATTTGACGCTGCGAGATAAGGAGTCCGGGCGGGCGGGAGGCGTGTGCAGAATGACGCTCTTGTCGGCGAGATCAGTCGGTGGCCCGCCGGTCAGTGTGGGACAGAGGCGATGGCCGGGCGGCGCCGGCGGGCACGGAGCCTGCCGCCTCTCAGCCCGGCGGGCCCACCAATGGCAGCTCCGCCCGCTTATAGGCATGCCCAGCGCGGCGTCTTCGGGGCGGTCGGACCCAGGCACGCGCGGCATGCCCTCCTCTCACTCTCAGGTGTCGTCGTAAAACGCCATCGACAAATTTGAATGAATAGGAATGGCCGATTTCGTGCGACGTTAACCCACATAGGCAGACCAAAAGTCAAACAACGCTCGCCTCCTTTTGTTTGTCGGTCAAATAGGCGGCCGAGGAAGCGGTGGGCCCTGTCCGTCGGGCTGTCGCCACCGCCGCCGGATCTGGGTCGGCCGATAAGTCACGGACACCGCCTCTCGGCCGTGCATCGACTGGAGACGCCGCCGCCTCGGCAGCCGCCGTCGGGCTCGGGCGGTCAGCGCGGCACCCCGCCGACATTCCAGGTCACCCGCGTCGCCGGCCGGCGTCGGCGAGCCTGCCGAGCGGCTCGGCAACGAACCCGGAACCGGCCGCCGCCCCAGCTCGGCCTGACCGATCGGCGACACGCTCCCCCTATCGCCCCGCATCACTGGCGCACGCCCACGCGACCGCTGCAACACAGGCCTGGGCGCGCGCTCACACACAAATAGACAGGCGCAGACGCGCACGCAGGCCCGCACCGCGCGCGCGCGCAGCGTCACGCCGCACAAAGTGCGCGAGTCATACCATGCACGCTGACTTGCCAACAGCCGACGTGCTGCGGAGGAGGCTGCAGGTGGCGTCTGAGTGGGCGGCCCGCCTCCCCGCCGCTCACTGTTTACCGCCGCCCAGCGCCGCCGACGCCGTTGAATGACGCCTGGAGGCGCGCCGGAGCGGTCGGCGGGCGGAGACGCCGGCCGCCGGGAGCGCTCCTGCGCCGTCCGGCGGCTCTTGTCCTTGGGTGATGCGTCACGACCGGGTGCTGCACGAGCATGGTTTGTCACGATGCCGTGCGAGCGGAGGGGAGGCTGAGGAGAGGCCCTGTGGACGGCCCGTGGGCAGGCCGTCTCCGCAGAGGTAGCGTCGGGCAGAGAGGGCATGACACGCGCGATAGAGTGAAGAATTCCTTTCGTTTCACAGAACGCAAGGTCAATTTGGACAGAACAGGTACACGACGTCATCTTCGACGCTGGGAGATTGTCCAGAAGAGTGAAACTACGGTCCTAACGCCCGTTTCCTACTGCTGGATGATAGAAGGGTGGAGACATTAATCGGGTCCTTCCTTCTGTGTGATTGAGGGAAGATCGCTGGGCCATTAAAAAATCTGAATATTTTTGCAGCTGCGCAGTCCAATTTGGACATCGCGTTCAACGATGGCAGATTTGGAGATGTTTTCAGCAGACTTGACCGGCAGAATCGACGCCGCTCCCAAGCAATGCTGGCGGCAGTTCCCTGTCGTATCAACGGGATGCCATTAAACTGTAACTTGTCTCCTCACAGGGCGGCTCCTGAAGAACTGCACTGGACGTAAGAGGCCTCATCTCCAAAAAGAACGGCTCCCCATGAGCCGCGTCTTCTGCTCTAGGCAAAACCTGGTGGTCAGGAGCCTCGCTATCAGCACAAGCAGCTCCAGGTCGAGCTCCTGCCACGACACCTTCTGAGGGAGCTGCTCTCGCTGCCCCAAGCGGAGCCACTGCCGGCACCTGTCGTCGCCCCAGGCAGCCCTGTCTGTCACGCTCCCCCTGCGGTGGCCGACAGCTGACGACCCGTCTATCGTCGCCCACCTCTCTCCGCACACCAATATCGGCCCCGGCAGTGGCGGTGGCAGCGGCGGCGTGCCGTTCTCACGTGCGCCCTCGCCGCGCGCCGGGCCCGCTGCCAAAGCCAACAGGCGGCCGGCGCCGTTGGTCGGTCTGTTCGCCTGCCATCTGCGGTGCTTGCTAGCCTCTCGGGCCCGGGTCTCGGGCCTCCTCGCGGGCCCGAGGTGGGCTGGTCTGTTCGCCTGCCATCTGCGGTGCTTGCTAACCTCTCCTGCCCGGGCCTCGGGCCTTCTCGCGGGCTCGAGGTGGGCTGGTCTGGGCCGCCGCGTCTCTGGAACTCTGCGGGCGCCCATACGACTTGCTGGCGAAGCAGCCGTAATGCACATAAACCAGAACACTCGCGTCAATCATTTTCTGGCCAAACTGGTTTTGAGGACCACGCTCTACCCTTGCGCATGGGAAAAACCAAAACAAACCGACTACACTAGCCTTTAATGAATCACACGTGCAAATCCTTCATTCACGATCTAACCTATGGGTTTTATTTTTAGCTTTCGTGCACGTCATCGCCACACCGCATCTTTGCACGGTACACACCGCTGCACGATATCAGACTGAAGAAAGTATCGAAGTTCCGATGTACGTGCTGCTCAGTAGGCGTTGAACCGAATTCATGTTTCTGCAAGGCCAGCCAAGACGACATATTTTCCACTCCGGGTGGCAGAGGAATTCATGTGGCAATGGACGACAAAAATGCTGCCTTTTCGTCCCGTGACATTGAGCCGTTCTTGAACTTTCCATTGCCACCAACGAGGCATGTAAGTGGTTACAGTGTTTAAACACGGGCGGAAGAGTTGGGACGCACTGCGGCCCTGCGGTTTCACAAACAGACGCCCGGCAGCAATTCGCGGACCACAAATCAGGGCGCTTGCATGATTTAGGAAGTGGGGGAAGCACAGGCATCCCCTCACCAGGGTTGTTGCCGCCGCTGGTTGGCCGCTAAGGGCCTGGGGCTTGATTTGAGGGATTGCGGGTTTTGTTCTGAACAGCGATTACTAATGCGTATATCAGGATTATGACTTAGCCGACAGTAGTCACATGATAGTACGGTAGGTAGGTATGTACGTAATGTTTCCCCTAGTTGGCGGTTCACCCAATGAATGGGGAAAGAGACACCAATGCCGCACCATGGTGCAAATATAGTCGCCAAAAACTGGCCCCAAACGGTGTCATGGACATTGTGAAACAACAGCGCAAAAGCACCAGACTGGAACTTCCGACCAATGACGCTCTATCATGCAGCCTGTTGTTCTTGCGGCCTTCCTGCAGAAGCTCGCCACGACTCGTCTGTAAACACAGCGTGATCGATGCGGAGATCCGTGATCTGTGCGGTCTCAGCGGCGCCGGGCTGCGATTGGTGGCGCCTCTGTCCAGTGTCCGTCCTCACACCTGTCGCGCGACGACGGCGTGCGACCCAGTCATCATCGGGCCGTCTGCACGCCGTCACGGCGCGCAGAGCTGGCGGTGTGTACAGCCGCCGAGCCGAGCGATCGCACGTGATACCGGACACGGCGCTGAGCCCGGTACACAGCCAGCTCAGCCGCACCACGTCAGACGGGCGACGGCTCTGCACCGCCAACAGTCCGCCGCAGTATCGGCTGAGGCGGCCGGCGCCATCAGCCGCTCGAATGGCGTCTGCCCGGCGCTTATCCGTGCGGACGCTTTGTTTCGGAGGCGCGCAACCTGGCATGCCGGGGTGATTGTTGGGTATCATTGAATCTGTAGCTGAATGCGGCGACGTGTGCATGAGTCGAGACTCGGTACACACGCTGTTGACGCCTGCGATCCATGGAACGTTCCTTCCAGTGGAGGGCGAAAGGTTTACAGAGCAACCTAACTAGAGACTTTGACAGAGGAACTCAGTCCAGCTGCTGCCGAGCGACCTTAATAGGCGAATCTCCGCTCATTTTGAGCTCTTCGTATCAACCTGTTTTTCACAAAGACGATGATCTGATTGCCGATGGTATCTGATTGCCGGCGTTGACCAACTGCCTTGCACCAAAGGTGAGTGGCTGAAGTTATTTACAGCCTCCGATCTATGGTACGTTACCTTGGCTCCGGCCGGATGCGTGTCACCGCTAGAATGCGCAGGGTTGACACGCCAGATGTGTATTTGCTCATGAGACAAGGTCTGACTCGTCTCCACACCCGCATCTGGTCTGAGTCATTCTCTGCAATGCCAAATATAACCATTTAGCACCAGCTGCGACGATGTCCTGACCAGCGGATCCATATCACTCATGGACTCGCCTTCTCCTGCGATCAACATTCGTCACTGGCGCGTGGCCGGCACAGCCCTTCCACTGCGATGGTGCCGAGGATGTCCTCCAGCCCACCCTGCATTTGCGTCAGCCTGCGCCGCTGGCGGGACTCATCCCTGGGAGGAGCCAACGCGGCGAGGATATGCAGAGGGGTGAGCGATAAGACCACCGAGGATCTGCAGAGGGGCGGGTGATAAGGCCAGCCAGGATCCGCAGAGGGGCGGGCGATAAGACCAGCCAGGATCTGCAGAGGGACGGGCGATAAGGCCAGCCAGGATCTGCAGAAGGGCGGCGATAAGGCCGCCGAGGATCTGCAGAGGGGCGGGCGATAAGACCAGCCAGGATCTGCAGAAGGGCGGGCGATAAGGTCGCCGAGGATCTGCAGAGGGGCGGGCGATAAGGCCAGCCAGGATCTACAGAGGGACGGGCGATAAGGCCAGCCATGATCTGCAGAGGGGCGAGCGATATGGCCAGCCAGGATCTGCAGAGGGGCGGGCGATAAAGCCAGCGATCGCTGCTCGTTTGCCACAGCCGGCGGCACTCAGTTCTCTCGCTGGATATGCAGTGGGGAGAAGGACTTTCATTGTCCGACGCATGTGCTGGGTGTGGGAACATCTAGTGACATGGCAGACTGAACGCTGAGAAGAGGCAAACGTGTAGGGGTATTCTGTTGGATACATCATTGCACCAGTCTCAAAAGACTCCAGCATGTGTCGGCATATCGCGGTTGCATGGATGCTGTCCGTGAATCGTCTGTCCATGTCCAGGGCCTGCCATTGGCGGCTCCAGTCACCTGGGGCAGGCTACGCCCGGGCTGTCACCTGGGGCAGGTTACGCCCGGGCAGTCACCCGGGACAGGTTACGTCATGAGCCGGCATCTGGCCGTCCGGGCAGATGCATGGCTAGGGCTTATGCATGTTTATTTTGCCATGTGTTCTCGGCCGCTAATTAAGCTCTCAATGAACGATCAGATCTATGAATGATGTACCCCGCCCACTTGGACCGACACCACAAACACTGGCGTGTGCCACTTTCAAGTTTAGTTCGTGACGCCAAATAACAAGGCTTATGATGTCGATATTTGGACGGGAAGTTGATGGAACATTGTTTCTAGCTAATAATTTTGGTCCAAAACCACAGTCTATGTTTCATCAGGGATGTTTCTAATGGTATAAATCAAGGGAAAGCTGCTAAACTAACATCACCCGATATGCGCGTTGTGATGTCGAATCTAAAAGCAAATTAGGACCGTTGCATGGGTGATTGTAGATGTACATAAGTTAGACTATCAAATACGTTTAACTGTATCACGGTGAGCGTAGTTCTATCGTGATATAAGATTATGAAGTACCTTTAAAAAGGATGCTGAGTGGGTGGTGAAGTTTACCTAGACAGCGCCTAAAGTGCATTCATGAAAGCGCCACCACAGTGAATTGCATGTACTGTGAGAGAGACACTTTGGAAGCGTTACAACCTCCAGTGGGTG
>NW_023596136.1:7967309-7992381 GCF_011947565.3 Pollicipes pollicipes | reverse complement strand
ATTATCCGGTTTGCCGTATTGAAGCGGGTGCGTACACTAGTTCGTTACGACGACGGAGATGCGTTTTACGTCCGCAGGACTTCAAAGATCACCCGATGAAAGCGTGCACATTACCACTGGCAGCATTGCTTCATACCACTGAATGTGAGCATGGTCATGCGAGGATACATACAGGTATGACGTTGCGACGATTGATAAACAATGGCGGCAGAACGACAGGCAGAACGAAAGACCTTTTCAGAGAAAACAGCATTTGAATTCACCGTCTGCTGCCATGGTCCCGCAGTTCTATGAGAAGATTGGAGTAAAAAACTGAACCGACGACGAAACCATAGTGGACATGGCAAACTCCAGGAAAGCCGTGCGAAGAGTGAATGAGGAGAATGAGGGGATAGGAACAGAGGTAGGTGCTGGATACAATAAAAGAGGCAGGTTGAAGAAAAGGTGTACAGGTGCAAGAAAAAAGACGAGACAATACACCAAAATGGCATCCGTGCAGTGAAATAAGCATGGTGCTGAGCAACGAAATGAAATGGTTTTCATATAAGCGCGATGCGGTTGCCCACCAAGGATCATTCACATGGTGTATCATTAGTTAGTACATTGGTAATTACATATGATACACTGGTACATTACACATACATACATTGGTAAGTATAATCGACGAGACTGTGAGATATTCTGCTGTTGGTTTGCTCGAGTAAAATAGCACGTCACCATGTGTTGTGTTCAGCTCTTCCCAGACCGATTATGTCGGCCATTGCCTGTGAGAAGTGACCGCTACCATCAAAGGCGATGTGGGTTGCACACCTCGCTCCACTCCGCCAGCATTCAAGTCGCACCTAATGACAAGACTTGATGATCCAATCCCAGAATTACGGTTATGCTCATTGGAAAAAGGAAGCATTCAAGCTGCCTCCACTTCCGTGAGTTATGAAGCTGTATAGCAAAAACACCCCGACCGAAGATGGCCCTGGCGGTAAAAACGTTTCCTCATTAATTTGGACTAGACGGCATAAGAAGCGAGCTATCTATTCATTCGCCGGGGGAGTTGCCGACTGCCAATTACGTGGTGTGTCGGGGGCACTTCTGCGGGAGGGGGGCTGTCCTGGGACGCCCCCTCCTCCGATCCAACGACGCGGACCGCCCAGAGGCTTCGCGTGAGCGTGGTGCCGGTGGTCACGCAGACGGGCTGCAGACGGATCCAGACGAACTGCAGACGGACTGAAGATGTACCGCAGAAGAGCTTCAGACAGACTGCAGACGGACTGAGGATGAACTGAGGATGGGCGCAGAAGGGCTCCAGACGGATTGCAGAGGACTGAGGATGATGAACTGAGGATGGGCCGCAGAAGGGCTCCAGACGGAATGCAGACGGACTGAGGATGAACTGAGGATGGGCCGCAGAAGGGCTCCAGACGATTGCAGACGGACTGCAGACGGACTGAGGATGGACTGCAGAGGGCTCCATACGGATTGCAGGCGGACCTGCAGGACGGACTGAGGATGGAAATGCAGGAGGGCCTCCAGACGGATTGCAGGCGAACTGCAGGGCGGACTGAGGGATGGACTGAGCAGAGGGCTCCAGACGGATGCAGGCGGACGGCAGACTGAACTGAGGATTAAATTGCAGAAAGGGGGCTGCGGACGGGCTGCAGACGGACTGAGGATAGATTGCAGAAGAGTACTACAGACAGACTGTAGATGGAGAGGCGAATGGGCTTACATACGAGCTCAAAACGAACTTCAGAGGGGACTTAGGACAAGTTTCAAAACGGACCTTTCGACAATTTTGAGGATGTTCAATTCACACGGCCGTAGACGAAAACCAGAGGGTCGGCAGACGGGTCGGGCAGACGGTTGTTCCGGTGGGCTTCAGACGCCTCCCCAGACAGAGCTGAGACAGCTTCAGGCGGACCTCAAAACCTCCAAAGACAAGCTTCCACTGAGCTCCCGATGAGGACTGCACCAACAGCCAGAAGAATAGGGCGTGATGATTGGTCTCAGTCTGGCCTCCATTGTGCCTCAGACGGGTCCCTAGAGAAGGTTAAGAAGGGTTTCCAGACGACATCTAGATGCACTTTGGCTGAGTCTAGAGACGGTTTGTTATGGTTCCCAGACGGACTGCCGAGATATGGGGATGGGAGCCGGATATGACCCTCGCCACTACTCCCCTCACCCATAGGGCCGGAATGACCTACCGTCTATCACCTCACCCATAGAGCCCGGATGATCTCGGCATATCACCTCACCCATGGAGCCGGAAAGTGACTTAGCCAATATCACCATCACCGATAGAGCCGGATGACCCCATGGGCTCCCTTTGACTCCAATAATTTGCCGCGGAGATCCGGACAGCTGTATTACCTGCAGTGCAAAGTTCAACACGGACTGGCAGAACCCAGTCAGTTCCAGACGTCTGTCTCTCGCTTCACCGGATATCAAGGGTGGGGTGGAGGCTGTCGAAAGTGATCTCACCCTGACCTGGATGCCAGTTTCATAGAGCTGACCGGAAGCCAGCTGGTGCCCTGCGAGCGTGGTTTGAAAAGAGAAAGCCGACCAGCTATGTGTCCCGCTTGTATTACGAACAACAGGCACAAACCAAACCAGCTGCCACTGTTCGTTACATATTACACTCGAAATACACTTCAGTAGGCTACCTTATTAAGCCTGCCCGTGTTACAATCGTTATGTCCTGAGACGCGACACATCAAAAAGTCCAAGAGCTCAGCATAAGATCAAACGAACGGTAACTTATTCACGGTCAATTTTGGACCGAACAGTAACAGGCCGTCGTCTAATCTCCCGTTCTATGACGATCCGAGCCATACTAAGTCATATGCGTCACCAGCTGACGTGTCAACAACCGGTTTCGTCTGGATAAAACTCATTCGGCGTCGGGATTGGCGCTTAACGCCGGCGTTTTCAGGTTCAGTTTATGCATTTTACAAATAGCGATATGCCTGTAAGGCGGCACTGCCTGTTAAAACGACACGGTCTTCGCGTATGTACTGTGATGTATAGTGATTACCTTTCTTGATAGTGCCAAGTTCTCAGTGGTAGAGGCCTAGTGTAATGTAAGACAATCCCTCGCACTGTGCACTTCGTTCTCTTCTTTGCCTGGCTGGCACACATTTATTATGGCTGTGTCTACTGGTGTTACGCTCGCAGCCGTGGCATTATCACGACGTCTGCGAGAAACCACGGATGTGCGACTCAATGCGTTACTGTTTCATTCCAGCGCATACAGCATTATGCAAGGGGCTTGCACAGTCTGACCAGGGCACGAGCGGTCAGCCAGTGTGACGACGCGTAGCGCTAGCCGAAGCTGTTATTGCCTACGTCACAACGATTTAGCCGGCACAATCGGTGCAACTGAAATATTGGCGCATTTCGCAAGCTTCGTACCACACCGGGCGACTGGAACCGCGCGCTCTGCCGTCTCGAGGCTCACCCTGGCGCGGTGCGGACGGCCGCACTGGCTGGTGCCCGCCTGCGCCGCTACCGCCGGCCGGTGCCCCGGCCCGTGACCCGCCGCCGCCGGCCAGCCAGCCGGTCCGCTCGTCCCGCTGCAGGCCAGGCGTGCCCGAGCCGGCGGGCCGTCCGGCCCGGCGGTCAACATGCACACGGCCGGCTGGCGGGGGTGCCGCCGGCGCCCGCGCTCCCTCGCTCGGTCCGCGGGGGCGTGCCGGCGAATCGATCAGATCTGCCGACGGTTCGCCAGCCGCAGGGAGACCGCCTGATGGCGCTGGCGGACCCCCAGGGAGCGGCGACGGCCGCCGCCGCCACGGTCCGCTCGGCCGGTCCTGCCGTAAACGGGCACGGCGGACGGCGCCGCCGCTAGCTGGCAGGCCGGCTCTGCTTCCCTGCACACAGCGACCGTGCGTTGACCGTCACTGCCGCTCGCGTTCAACACGCCCGTTTTCCTCGGCAGTCACCTTGATTCGGCCATTCTTTCGGCGCTGCCGGGAGTCAGCGGCCGGACGCCTGGCTAGTTCGGCGAACCAGCCGACAGGCGGCGCTGCGGTCAGCTGCGTGCCTCGCGAGCAGCTGGGCGGGCGCCGACGCCAGAGCGGCGCCGCCAGTGCCGACCCAGAGCTGCGGGGGGGAGTATAGCGCGGGCGCGCGTGCTGAGCCGTTCCTCCAGCCCCCAGCCGGGGCCCGCGCGGTGAGGACGCCTGCCGAACGCCGGAGGACTGGTGTCGCCGGGGGACCTCAGCAGTGTTTGGCCGCTCGAGGAGCGCGTGATAGTGGCGGTGGCTGGTGGGTGTGGTACGGCGGACGTGGCGGCCCGGGCGGAGTCGGCCGCGCGGCGCCTGTATGGGATGAGCCGCGAGCCCGCCGCAGCGGACTCGAATGATGTCTGCACACGAGGACCACACCCTAGGACAATTGGAACCGCTGGTCTCCGGTGAGTGGCTGATGTTTGGCCCACGGCATGGGCCACCTCCCGGAGAGGAGGAGGAACGCTCTGTCTGATCGCATTTCCGGCTTGTCCCCTTCCAATTTCCCGCCCCTGCTGCAAATCGATCAAACGCCTTGCCCGTACATCCAGCAATACGCTGCCGACCGGCATGGCTGATTGCGGGGAAAGGGGAGGGGTTGGTGAAGGCGGGGAGGGGTACGGACCGGCTCACGGCCGGCAGCCGATTTTTCACTCGGCTAGGCCGGTCCCCGAACCCGTCCAGTGTGCGGCTCAAGGCCTCTGCCGGGACGCGCACCAACACTCTCTTTCATCGGCCAGCGCGCCTGCTCGTTAGCTTATCTCCGGGATTTGGGTTGGCCCGGCACGGCCGCTGAACGTGGCACCGAGCGGCGCCCGCCTAACGACCAGGTGTGTTCATGGGGGAGGGGCGGCGGCGGTGCGAGACGCCCGTCGCTCCCCCGCGCCACAACAGCGCCTTCTCCTCACAGCGCCCAGACGCCAGACGTCGGGCGGTGCGGAGGCGGCGGCGTCGCCGGCCCTCACCGCCGCCCGGCGCTGACGGCGTTGGCCGGCCGCTGACGGAAGTCAAGACGGAGCGGCCAAGGCGGAGGGCAGGTGCCCGTGCTGGCGCGCGCGCGCACGCACGCCAGCTGTTATCATTCCGGGCATCAGCTGAGCACGGCAATTTGGCACCCCGTCAAGTGCCGGGCGAATTGTTGTCGGACGCCTGCTCGCGGGAGGGGCCACTTCTCGGGCTCGTCTGTGGCCTCTGGCCGGGATTTGACCGAGCGGGGGCCGACCAAGAAAGCGCGGAGGTACCAGAGAATGTGATGAGTTTCGTTGCATCGCTAATATTTCTAGTGTGTGTTGACATTGACTTGTTGTTGTTTTAATCTTAGTAAATATGTTACTTGCTGTTTCGGCTTTCGTTTTCAGTCGGCCGCATCTCTTAGTGCGCCAGCGAGCCGGTGACGTCAGGCGTTAGCCAGCCGAACGACGTTCTGCGGTGTTTCTCTCGGTAACGCGCACTTTAGCTGCCTGTAATCTAATGTATGAAGTTTTTATGGCGACATATCACTGACGGGCGTAAGACATATCGGACACCTCATTGGACCTGGCGACAGAAAAACGGCGAGCAGCGTCCATAAAACCGCCGCCGCCGCCTCTCCGCGCGCCGAACACTTGACCTCGGTGCCACTTTGGCGCGAGTGCCGCCCTGATTCGGCCGTTCCCCATTCGGGCTGTCCCTCGGTGCGCGATAACGTGCCGGGCCGGGCCGGAAAATGGGAAAGTGGCGGTGCGGCCGGCGCCGGCCCCAGGTGGCGGCGGCGTCTCCTCGCGCCTGGCCGGCGGCCGCGCCGCGTGCGCGCCGCTGCAGTCTGTGCGTGTCGGGCGGCGGGAGAGGAGGAGCCGCCCTGGCGTCCCGAGCCGCCCGGCGCCCGGCCGCTGCTCGGCGCTCAGTCGCCAGACAGGGCATCGCACGCGCGCGGTCGGCTTCCCCGAGGAGGCCGCCAGCGCGAGCGGCGCCGACAGCTGCGCACCGGGCGGCGCTGCACGTGTATGACGAAGTGAGTAGGCAGGGGCACATCGGTTTGCAGTGCCGCCAACTCCCCCCGTTGACCGTTCGCCA
Organism: Pollicipes pollicipes; assembly: GCF_011947565.3. Taxonomy (NCBI): domain Eukaryota; kingdom Metazoa; phylum Arthropoda; class Thecostraca; order Pollicipedomorpha; family Pollicipedidae; genus Pollicipes; species Pollicipes pollicipes. The sequence continues at coordinate 7,986,325 of NW_023596136.1, read as the reverse complement.
TTGCGCTATTCTGTTTTTTTTTTCTTTGAAGCGAGTTGCGCTGTTGTTTTGCGGGGTTTTGATCATGCGCGCTACGTAACTGTGGCTGAGCTCAGCGCCATGTGGAGATCCTTTCTTCCCGGTGCGATAAATGGGTATGTTGTTATGGTCATGGGCCTGGGCAAACGACGTGTTGGCAGGCGCGCAGTTACGTGGTTCTGGGAGGGGAGCTCAGTGCTGGGAGGTTTGGAGGTATTTGGGTGACGTTATCAAGAAGTGCTGTTTTCTCCAGGTGTAATGTCACAATATGCCTATTTATGGAATGAAAAGGAAATGCACGTCGTCTCCTTGGCTTCACTGGCTTTTAATAACAAAAATTGATTCAGTTTACTTGAGTGATATTGGTCAGGCGTGTATAAACAAGTTTGATACAAATTCCACCGGCGAGACTTCCCATGACCGCAAGCAGAGCCAGTCATATCGTGTCTTCGTGTGATCGCGAGCTTGCCTCAGTGCCGCCCTCACTAGGGCTAAACGTGTTATGTCAGCACCAGGCCCCTCTTATTTACGCCCATTGTGCCGGTAAATCGTCGGCATGGCCCCCTGCCGTCTGCCCTATTCGAGCTGGACCTCGCACTGTGCCTCAACTCCAACTGGGCAAGCCACTCCGTCCAGAAATACCGTGCCCTGTCAGAGACAGGCGGAGGGCAGGCATGCCCACTCTGGCATCCCACCGCGCTCACGACAGGGGGCCGATGCCAACGGCTTAGCGTGCCTTTTCTAATTTGTCGCGAAGAGGGAGCGGAAAGCTGACGGCTATCTGGCCATCTTTCTCCGCCGTCGGCGGCTGGTCGTGTTTGTTTAACGAGGCGGCGCCAGTCTGAAGTAGCGCCGCCGTCACTCCGGTCTCAACAGGCTGCGCGCTGATGCCCACGCCGGACACCGAGAAATTCTTGCGGAGTTAATCCCCAACGTCCCGACTGATTGCTCCACTGGAGTGACTCGCCGCTGTGAGTGGCCCTCACCCGCGTTCTTTCTCTCTTGAGTCTTTTCTCCGTGCCGTTGGCGCTGCTTTCCAGAGGAGCACTCGAGCCTCTCGGCACTGGAAACTCAGGGCCAGCCCGACGGTTATCGTAATTTTCAAATATTTAACTTTCTCTGCCGTGTGCGGCGGACTGGAGCCTGTACGGCGTCTCGGCCCTTTGACCAGCCGAGGACGCCATCGGCACTGCCGCCATTGCCACCGCCGACAGCAGCGGATCGGCGCGTGTGGGTGGTCGGCGCCGCGCTCAAAGCGTCCCATTCGCGCCCCGAAACGACAGCACTTAGCCGGCGCCTGTGCCGCGCTCGCCACCGTTGGTCTCGCATCACGCGCCAACGATTGGCCGAGCGGCTCACCTGGCCCTTTCGCGCCCTCCAGACGGCGGCCGAGCGACGCCCCCTCGCCGCTCGGCGCGGCGTGGGACCCGGAAGGGCCTCGCCGGTCGGTCGTTAGATGCCGGGACGACGCTGTTGTTTCGCCCGCGCGGCGGCCGCCACCGCCGCGGCGGCCGGTCGTGTTTGGCGCGCGGGTCGTCCCCTGTTGGTCGCCCGTGTGGCGGGGGCCGTGGGGGACCGCCCGCGGCGCCGGGGGACGGATCAATGGCGACACCGCGTGGTGGTGAGACGGAGCGGCGCGTGGTGCGCTGAACCGTGAACCACATCACACGCAGCCGAGCTCAGAAGGGGAGAACCCGGTATCTGAGGACGCGCTTTCATCTCCGATTTGGTATGTTGATCTGGCTCCCGCGCACAGGCTTTAAATGTTCCATCCCTGACATGAAGCCATCTGACCTGCCTGACGTTACTGTCTGTCCCTCCGCACGGCGCCAGCCCCGTTTGTGACGCCGCCTGTTTCATGCTGAGGAGGCCGGCTCTTCCACGTGGTGAGGTCGCCGGCTGCCCTGCCCTCCACCGGACCCGCCCCCCGCCGCAACCTAGCCCGTGCGACAGAGGGCCGCACAGCGCGTCGGCAGAAAAAGCGGCCGCCGAGCCGGGCGGGGCGCACATACATTACAGCTGATCCGGCACGCGGTCAGGCGCCACCCAGCGCGCCGGTGCCGCAGCCGCCCGTGCGACAAATGTGACGCACCGCCAGCTTATTTATCGAAATGTTGTGGCGCGCGCGGCGGTGCGCCCTTTTTGTGTGGGCGGCGCTCGGGTGGGACGGAGGAATGCGCTCATCCCGGGCGGGCAGATCACCTGCTGTGGACTCCTGGGGGGACCATGCGCTGCGCTTGAGTACAACGCTTCTCTGTGCTGGTGTGTGCGTTTGTTTTACCAGCAAAAAGGAAGCTGCATTGTGCATTGGTTCACTCGTGGTAATGCTGAGATGCTGGCTCTAACGGGATGCTGTGGCTTGAACAAAGGCGATATGCTCTTTGTACTGGCTTTTTCATTATGCGAACAAAAATGGCTTCTACTAATCCGAAGCCTTTAAAGATCTGAAGGTATCGCATCGCACGTCTGCAATAACCATCCCGAACATTATTCTGCGCACATACAGAGGTCAGATCGCACAGAAAGACAAGCGGGCATCGATCCTTCCGAACGTGCGGCATGGACAGCCAGCAGCCGTTCTCCGGCTATTTACTGACCGCTGAGCGCCGCCACACAATGGCTGCTTAGGGCTCCGTCACGGAGCAGCGCCCTCCCGCCTGCCCGCGATCGCCATCGGCTGCACAGCGCACGGCGGAGCCCGCTGCCGACCTGTGCACCCGCCCGTGCACATCAGAGGTCACCACGACCACAGTGCAGGCACTGGATTGTCACGAGCCGCTGCGTGCCATGCACGTGCTCATCGGTGACCAGCGAAGCCAGTCTTCAACGTCAGCCGGGCACGTCGTCGTCGGTGGCGGCGCCATCCTCTGCACGTGCACACAGTAGCGGCCGCTGCGCCGGACGTGTCGTGTGCTCGGGTCCGTGCCCCACCTGCCACACGTACCTGGGACGCGCTGCCGGCTCGGCCGCTCGCCGACGGTTGGCGGCGGCAGCAGCTGTCGGCGCGTGCTGCTGCATCTCGTGCCCGGACCGCCGCTGAAAAATGAGCGTGCCGTCCTGAGCCGGCTTGCCGCTGGGTTTTATAGCTTTTGACCGGGCTTTCATGGCGCGGCACGGTATGCGCCCGCCGTCAGTTCTGGAGGCATGTCGAGAGCCGCCGGGCATCAGTGTGGAATGGCACCAGTCTGGAACGCGTCGACAAATTTAGATTCGTCTGTGCATGAACGTGTCTCCAAAACCCACACTGTAAGTCTTAATATGTTTATTTCGTCCATGGCACGATAGTTCCATCGTCTAGACATGACAAATATAATTCCACGTCGTCTAGCGCTGGAAGTTTTCGGGACATAAACGCATGCGTGTATCTCTTCCGTAGTCGTACCGGCGATCTCAGGAGACAATGTTTTACCCCATGCCTCTGTTTCCTGCCACACCACATGTCTTCCCCGCAGTATAAGGGCTCGAAAGTCGCCGGTGTCGGTGGCCGCATTGTTCACGCAGCAGTACGTGGCGGAGCGTCACGACCAGTTGGCGGCGAGATCGTCCCGGCGGCGGACGAAGGGCCGGCCCGGCCAACACCGCGCCGATCGGGCCGCGATGGCACCGCGCTGCCACCGAGTTCTTCCATGCTCCGTGTGGCACACGCTGGCCCGCTTCCCTTCCGCCCGGCACTGCGATCCGACCGCGTCCTACCTCAAAGGGCCCTTGTTTTTGAAATTCAAATCCGTTTAACAGCATCGGACCACCCGTGCGCGAGACGCGTCCCATTCATTAGCTGGTACGTTTATGAAATTCCCAAACACAGCGGCGGGCGGGTTTGTTTGCTTTATCGGAAATTTGGGGCCGAGTCCCTTCGGCGCACAGTCGACGCACGTGCGCCGGGTTCGACCGAGTGCGTATCCGACACGCATACCGACGGCGGCGTGCTGGTGCGCCGGCCCCGCCGCCTCTTCCCTGCTGGGCTGCGCCGCAACAGTGCGCTCCCCGCGCTGCCCGACCCCAGCCCACCGCCCGGCTGCGGGCATTGTTCGGCCATGGCAGAAACGCCGTGATATCGGTTTACCCTTTTTATTGGGCTTTTTGTCGGCTCTGCTTCCACAGCATTGTTGAGGAGCGGGCGGCGGCGGGCGGTTCGCGTGTCGTCGCCGCAGCGATGCGGGGGCGCCGGCGGCGGCTGCCCGCATGGCCAGCCGCCCGGCAGACGGCGACACCCTGGGAACGCCGCCGCACCTGGTGGCTGTTACCTCGCGGTTAAACGCCCTGGAGTCGGGGTGCCAGCATACGACTCTGGGCATTGGGCAGCGTGGGGCTGCCGTCTGTTTGCGGCAGGAATGCGAGACAATGGTTTCTCGTTGGTATTCTTAGCGTGAGAGGTTTCTGGCATTAATGCATGGACATGCTGTAAACGTCACCACACAGTACGTGATGTACACGAATGAACCCCTGTGGTGTTTTAGTTATTCTCACCCAATTCATAAGCAACACGTTGCGCCAGGATCTAGACGAAGACCCGTTGAAGCAGCGACCACACCTGCGGGCCAGCGAACCTTGTTTGCCAACAGGGTTGAACCAGCCATCAAAAGCCCAGTTTGGGCATCAGTGGCGATCGCTGATCAGACCCGTGTTCGAACCGCGCGTTGGGTCGGTGCTGACACAGAAATCAGCCAAGCTGTTGTGAGCCAAGCCGGAAGAGATCTCTTGACAGTTGCTGTGAGTCGCAGTCGGCGTTTATTCAACCTTATCAGCCATTCAGCGATGATACGACTCCAAGATGAATGTGTGCAGCTGCAATTTCTAGCATTTGCATGGGTGCAGTATGTACAATAAATAGAGGCCTGTTTTACTTTTTGTTCCAATAAGGTGGTTATTGGGGACTTTAACAATCGGTAGGACGGCCTATATCGTTAACGGTTGAGCCGGAGAAAACGCTGTGGAAACGGACGCCGGTATCACACCGTGTCTCCAACATCGGTGTGGACTCGGCTCTGGGACAAGCAGATCCAAGTCAGAGGCGGCAATCTGTGGCTATTCCTCCAGAACGTCATCATTCACAAGTCATCTGGCGAAGGAGGCTGACGTTTGGTGGCACTTCATTTGTTTCGATGGCTCCTCTGTGACGTCATATTGTACGCATTGGGGCGCGATGGGGAATTGGTCTGCAAATGGGTGAAAAGGCTTCTGTTGCGGCACAATCTGCGTGGACGTGGCAGACGTACAACCCTTGAGGCCATCAGCGCGCACAGGAACCCCTTTGTCCGGCATTGTTTGCTAATTTATTTGGCTGGGGCCTCAGTCCATTTCTTTAACGACTGGGTAATGGTTTTCCGGCGCACTTCCCTCAGCTCGTTGAATGAAGGAAGAGTAATTTTCGTGTTAAGACGACTGGACCCCTGCGGACACGAGGCCGTTACGTGCGTGGGGCGGCTGGGTCATGCGTCCCTAATCGACGCAGACCAGGGGATGTTCGCGGACCGCGAGAGAGTGGTCCCACACTCCGGCACCAGTGAGCGGGATCGCTCCGTCACGTGACGTACTGACGTTTCGTCGCGTCTCAAAACGCCGCGCTGCCCGGCCTGGTCACGTGAGCGCTGCGAGCCGCTGTTTGTCGCGAACTGGTAGCGTACAGTGGTCGCAAGACTGCTCTGTTCTGAAGCTGGGGTGCTGATACAGCAAAACACCTCCGCCGCGTCTGTCGTCTGTGAGCGGGGCCTGGGCGCCGTGGAGCGGGGCCTGAGCGTCTCGGAGCAGGATCTGGGCGCCGCGTCCAGCGCGGAACCGAAAACAGCGCTCGCCTAGCCGGCGAGCGCCCGCGGCGAGCTAAACATCCGCTGCAACCAAGGCAATCTGAGCACTGAACACGGCTGCATCCGGTAGGCCGTCAGCCTGGACCGACTTTGTCGATGGAGGGCGAACCTCCGCTGTTTTCAGCTCAGCAGCTGCAGCCAGCCTCTGGCGATACGCTTCAGTTACCAAACTTTGGAAGGAGCTTGCTTGTGCAGCTGCGCGGCGGATATGGAGGAGTCTGGCCAGTGACATAATGACCGCCTTTGAGTCGTGAAAAGCTGCTGTACATGTGTCAGGAGCCTGGGCCAGCGTGCCCCCCTATAGATGTGTTGTAAACATTTATTTGTTCAACCTTATCGCTGACAGAGCATGGCGAGAGCAGCAAAAGAGGTCAGTTGATGAACAATTCGTGCAGCTGACACAGATTAAGGTCACGATGTGGTTCTTAGTATCCTGAGATCATGGCATAAAATATACAAGCAGCAGATGGAAAAATGTTTACACAAAGCCACCAGGAAGTATTTTTGGAAGGCAACTCTTTTGCAAACAAACCTTTAGTGCATCCATATAGTACCCTCTGAATACGCAGCGGCATGTTAGTGCTCTACGATACGCGCGGCTAATTTGTCGTTAGATTCCCTGTTAATTGAGGATTCTCAAAAACCGTTAATCGTCCACAGTTTTGTCTTGGACCTTCATGGGGGCTACAAGGGAGCTATTTTTATGCTTTCAGGCAGCATGTGAAGGTCCACTTCAAGGGCCGTTAATGTAGGTTTAGTCATGTGCTTGTGAGGGTGTCAGGATGACTGCTGTTGCTTCTACCTTCAGAGTGTTTTCGTGATTCTAAGGGGTAGTATTCGTAGTCCCGAAGATGGCGCGAGGCCAAACGTCGGCGAAAAACGGCTATTGTCAAGTAATATGCCGCACTCATGTGCACCTCCTTCGAACGCTGTGCCGGCATTCGCTGTAGTTGATTCACAACATGACCATTTGGTGAGCCATTCCCTTAGCTTGGATCAGCAGAAGCCGCTGAAGAGGTCTGTGCCCTTATACGGCTGCGAGGCTTTAGATTGGGTCTACCTGCTGGCAGAGTTTCTCTTCTCTCACCCGCGAAAAGCGACGTGAAAGGCGTTACAGACCGTGACCATTACATGTGTCGATAAATGATGCAGCGATTATCATTGACGACCCAATTCAGAATCCAGGCCATTCTGTGTCCCGACAACATTCCTGGAGCAACAGAACAACGCCTTAGAAACCGGCCGTTGAGCTCCCCGCAACGCCAACGCTCGCAGCTGGGCCGTGCTGGGACCGGGCGCGGTGCTGCCGCTGACCATGGGAGTGTATAAACACAGACACGCAGTGTTTGTTTACCACCATTAGCGCGTCACCGAGCACACCCGGCCACCGGCTGGTAACCGCCGGCTGCTGGTTCGCGCTTGTTTGCCGCCGCCAGTTGGGTGCTGGGGGCGCGTCTTTTGCTGCACGTCACTGGTCATTGGCCGTCATTGCCCGCCGATGGCCGTTGGCCGTCTTACACCGGGCGCTGCGCCGTGGCTGCCCGTTTCCCCGCCGTACCTGGGGGGGGGGGGGGGGGGCGACCCTCCACCGCCGTCACCTGATTGGCCGCGGCCTCGTGGCATTTCCGCCTCGTCCGCGCATCTATCGTCCCCGCCGCCAGTCCACGGCCGGTGCGGGGTGGCGAAGCGTGAGGCGGCCGCCCGCAGGGCAGAAACAGAGGGCAGATGTGGCACCCCGTGTTCCCCTGTCCCCGCCCGCCCGCCCGCCCGGTTCTGATGCGATCAAGCTGGCTGGTCGGCGCTTTGATGTCCTGTCCGGCTCGCACTTAATGCGTGGACGGGCCCGGAAGTGGCGCCGGCACCCGGTTGCCCACCTCGGAACGGGTTCTCAAGACAGGGGACCGTCTGCCGCGGGGGGCTGGGCGAGGGAAGGGAGGGGGGGGGGGTGGCGGTGCAGGACGAGCGGCGCCCAGCTCAGTCCGGGACAGGCGACGGCGGCGGGCGGGCGGGTACTGCGCCGCACCTGTGAGACCGGCCCCGAAGCGCGCGTGACTCGGGCGCCGGCCGACACCCAGCCCCTGCACGGCTACAGGGCGTGGCGGCGTTTTGGAGGTGTGGACACGCCGGGAGGCGGCGGGCGCTGTGGTGGCCGGGCGGAGCCGGGAGGCGGTGGGTGCTGTGGTGGCCGGGCGGAGCCGGGAGGCGGCGGGCGCTGTGGTGGCCGGGCGGAGCCGGGAGGCGGTGGGTGCTGTGGTGGCCGGGCGGAGCCGGGAGGCGGCGGGCGCTGTGGTGGCCGGCGGAGACCTTTCTCGGTCACGCCATGCCGGAGCGTCACTGACCGCCGTCAGCTGTGGTGGCCGGCGGAGACCTTTCTCGGTCACGCCATGCCGGGGCGTCACTGACCGTCGTCAGCTGGGAGACTTTTCAGCGTGAGAGCAGGACTGATGGTGCAGAGCGCAGTGGAAGGGACGGCGACTGAGCGTGCAGCTTGGCACCTCGCACTGTACCGAAACATGACTGTGCTGCTCAAAGGCGTGTGACCCGATTTGGGCCAGAGCTAGGTACCGTGGAGGACATGTCTTTTTCGTCACACGAGAGAAAATCGTGCGGAATTTTCGTTCGCCCTGGCACACGTTCTAACACCTGGGGCTTATTTCGTATGGGTTGGGTTCAAGGAAACTGTCATCATCGCCTTCACCCTCAGTCGGGATGGTGTTAAATGTAACCGTTCTCGCCACAGTCTCCTCATCCGCCCCGCCTGCCACTGGACCGAGGGACGGCTGTCCATCCGCCCCACCGACCATTGGACCGAGGGACGGCTGTCCATCCGCCCCATCGACCACTGGACCGAGGGACGGCTGTCCATCCGCTCCACTGACCACTGGACCGAGGGACGGCTGTCCATCTGGCTGGCCGTTAACTCCTCCAGCAGTTAACGTGCGTGATACATAGGCAAACTTTGCTTTTACGAGCGCTGAGCGCTTAGTTAATGACTGGTCATGATCACGGGCCATCAATTGCTTAGCTTAGCTGTAGCCTGTCGTCTCCGGCCAGCGGTAACAGTCAAGACCTGGACCTCACTGCCCCTGACAAGCCAGGTGCACGCTGCGTTCCTCAACTGGCGGCCATGCCCTGTGGTCGCAACTCTGCGAGCGGAGTATTCAAATTAGGCGTGATCATCAGGCTCAGGTGTCTGTCTATTAGGGCTACATTCCGTCTCCGGGAGCGTGATGGGATGGGGATGAGGAGTGATGGGATGGGGATGAGGGGTGATGGGATGGGGATGAGGAGTAATGGGATGGGGATGGGGAGTGATGGGAGGGGGAGGGGGAGTGGTGGGATAGGGATGGGGAGTGATGGATGGGATGTGGATGGGGATGGGGAGTGGTGGGATGGGGATGGGGAGGAGTGATGGGATGGGGAGTGATGGGATGGGGATGGGGAGTGATGGGATGGGGATGGGGAGTGGTGGGATGGGGATGGGGAGTGATGGGATGGGGATGGCAAGTGGTGGGATGGGGATGGGGAGTGATGGGATGGGGATGGGGATTGATGGGACGGGATGATGAGGAGTGGTGGGATGGGGATGGGGAGTGGTGGGATGGGGATGGGGAATAGTCGGTTGCTGATCGGCCACCGCAAGCGGCGGTGGTATGCTGAACAAGCGGCACGGTGAACATTCTTCAGCGTCTCTGCTGGCATTAGCGTCGCGACGAGGCGGGCCGCTCCAGCGATCCCTCCCGCTGCCGTCTGGTGGCCGGGACAGGGACAGGGCCGAGGCGAGCCGCTCCAGCGTTCCCTCCCGCTGCCGTCTGGTGGCCGGGACAGGGACAGGGCCGAGGCGAGCCGCTCCAGCGTTCCCTCCCGCTGCCGTCTGGTGGCCAGGACAGGGACAGGGTCGAGGCGGGCCGCTCCAGCGATCCCTCCCGCTGCCGTCTGGTGGCCGGGACAGGGACAGGGTCGAGGCGGGCCGCTCCAGCGATCCCTCCCGCTGCCGTCTGGTGGCCGGGACAGGGACAGGGCCGAGGCGAGCCGCTCCAGCGATCCCTCCCGCTGCCGTCTGGTGGCCGGGACAGGGACAGGGCCGAGGCGAGCTGCTCCAGCGATCCCTCCCGCTGCCGTCTGGTGGCCAGGACAGGGACAGGGCCGGGGCGAGCCGCTCCAGCGTTCCCTCCCGCTGCCGTCTGGTGGCCGGGACAGGGACAGGGTCGAGGCGAGCCGCTCCAGCGATCCCTCCCGCTGCGTCTGGTGGCCATGGCCGGGACAGGGACAGGCCGGGCGGGCCGCTCCAGCGATCCCTCCCGCTGCCGTCTGGTGGGGGCCGGGACAGGGACAGGGTCGAGGCGAGCCGCTCCAGCGATCCCTCCCGCTGCCGTCTGGTGGCCGGGACAGGGACAGGGCCGAGGCGGGCCGCTCCAGCGATCCCTCCCGCTGAGGTCTGGTGGCCGGGACAGGGACAGGGCCGAGGCGAGCGCTCCAGCGATCCCTCCCGCTGCCGTCTGGTGGCCGGGACAGGGACAGGGCCGAGGCGAGCCGCTCCAGCGATCCCGGCAGTAGGGGGTGCTGCCGCCGGTCGTCTGGCGCAGCGCGCTGCAGGACTCGCCCCCGTCTCCGGCCGGGCCGGGCTGGGGGGGGGGGGGGGGCACCACATCGCCGCGAGGCGACGTGCTGCTGCTGCCTTCTGCATGGCTTTAGCCGGCTGGGGGCGCGCCGAACGACACACCTGTGTCGTCGTCTGGCCGGGGCGATCCGGTCTGACGGCAGCGGCATCACACGCCAAACTCAGCGGGCTCAGGTGGCGTGGAACACGGCATAGCTGAGAGACGGAGGCGGAGCGAGCTCCACCCCGGCACACAGCGAGCTCTTTTCCGCCAGAGGACGGCTCAGAGGCGCCGGTCGAAGCCAGTCTGTCGGCAGGGCACGGTCAGTCCATCCGTTGGCATCTGGCCCAGCTGGCCGTGCTCGCCCCGGTTCGTGCCGCGCCGTATACTCCGCACTGTCAGCGGTGGGCGCGCTCTGCCGATGAGCCGCGGAGCACGATCCTGTTAGGCTGACCGTCCCAGCAGGAGCCGTCGGCTCGGGCGCCCGCGGCGCGAGCCAAGGCCGACCAGCGCCGATGACGTCAGCGGCGGCATGGCCGGCGCTGACGGGGTACCGACGTCAGTCACTCCGAAGTCACGTGCGGCGCGCCGTGTTTGTGTGTTTTTGACAGGGCATGAGGCGATTTCGGCCGAGTGGGTGCCGGCACGGGCCTGTTCCTATTCAGATGGCCGGGGCCGTCGGAGACAAACAGAGGCGAGCGGCGCCTCGCAGGACTGTCCGTCGGCGACCCGTGATGAATAGTGTTTACTCGTCGGCCCGACGCGCCACTGATACGCAATGCTGATTGTTATTTTGGCGACGCGTCGGCCAGCGAGGCCGGTCAGTAGGCTATTGTGTGGGGTGAGGAGACCACAAATTGTCGGCGTCACTGCAGCCCGGTGATGACGCCTGGTGGTGGGCGCCGAGTCCAGCGCACAAGCCCGCTCACACCTGGCATGCAGATCTGGACTTCCTGAGTGATCCATCTCTGTCCGGGGCGCTCCAGAGATCATGTGGTCAGTGTCCTAGGCGATGTGAATGGGAGCGGGTCGTACGGTCACCCTCTCGGATGATCAGCCTCATAAATATACACCCGAGCTGTGCTACTCTCTGGCGCCATGATGCTCTCAGCGAGACAGTGACCGGTGACCGGTGAGTGGGTCAGTGACTGGTGACCGGTCAGCAAGAGTGACCGGTGACCGGTGAGTGGGTCAGTGACCGGTGACCGGTCAGCGAGAGTGACCGGTGACCGGTGAGTGGGTCAGTGACTGGTGACCGGTCAGCGAGAGTGACTGGTGACCGGTGAGTGGGTCAGCGACCGGTGACCAGTGAGTGGGGAAATAACCGGTGGCTGATAAGTAGGTCAGCAACCAGTGACCGGTCAGCGAGACAGTGATCGGTGACCGGCCAGCGAGACAGTGACCGGTGACCGGCCAGCGAGACAATGTGCGGGGACCGGTCAGCAAGACAGTGGCCGTTGACCGGTCGACGGCGCGGCCAAAACGGATACACTGCGCCCCACCAAGGCGTGAGTGAGCTGGAACCGCCGTGGCACGCCGGGCGGAAGGAGCGGCACGGCGCGGACCTGCGCGGTCGTGAGTCACACGCTGTGTACGGTCCATGGCCGGGCAGCGGAGCCGGCGCTGACATCCGGCATTGCGGACCGCTCTACGACCTTGGTCGGGCCGATGGTGCTCTCTGTATAGCGTGCTCAACGTGTGGGTTTTGATGCCAAATCGCGTGTTTGCTGGGTGGAACTTGCCGTTGTCCGAGAGAAAAACCTCGCGCCAGGTAAGCGCATGGTGCACCGGGAGCTGAAGTGGGCGTAACTAGGTTTGGTCGCTGACGGCAGCACTTGTGAACTTCATAGGACGGTGCCTACCGAGCCAATAATGAATGCAGACAGCTAATTGGGCAAGTCGCCTGTCATCCGTCGGTCCAATACGCTGACACACATAAGTAATGACGAGTACATGTCCGTTCTGTGTTATTCACTCCGGACTGGTCACTAATTAATTTCCGCCCGCGCTTTTTCCCCACCCTTGAGCTCATTTGGAGGCTAATGTTGCGTCGGCAGTCGGTGCTGTCGTCTGCTGGGATTATCTGCATTCGTCACGGACGGCGAGCCGGTCGCAGTGTGCGCCTGTCACCGTCACGGCGACGGCGCCCGTCCAGCGCGGCCGTCCAGCTGGGTTAGCAGTGGGCCGGCCCGCGCGCGGGCTGTTTTTCCGGCGTCACACCGCGGGTCCATCATGCTCGCTCCATTACCGAGATTAACCGCTGAACAAAGGTGACACCGGCCGACGCATCCTAACGAGCGCGTCACAGCTGTTTTTGCGCGGCACACGCGATGAGCGGAACAGTGCGGATTTGTCACCCCGTCCGCTTCGGGGCGGCTAAAAAGGCGGACAATTGCCGTGACTGTGCGGAGTGGACCGTTGCCTGCAGCGGCCTGGGCGTGCGATGGATCGCGCTTGAAGCCGCTTAAGTCGACCTGTAGAGATCCGCTGATCATCTGGAGGTGGCTGTCGAGATGCCTCCGCTCGCGAACCACTGGCCTCTCGGCTTCAGCCGGGCGTGGGGCTCGCTCGGTGCCTGTATGGTGCGGAGTCCGGCGGGAGGTCCTCAGCGGTCCGCCGCGGAGTCCTGCGGGAGGTCCTCAGCGGTCCGCCGCGGACCCTGCAGCCGAGCCGGCACCAGCTTGGCCGGTGCGGCGCGTCTCGGGCCGCCAGCTGGTCAGTTTTCCTCAGGTGAATGGGCAGTGGGCATGCAGCGGACTCCGATCTGGTCCGCGCGACACGTGCTGTTGTGGTTCGGTCGGGTTCGGCTGGGCTGGCGCAGCGCGGCGGCCTGTCCCGCCCGGCTGCGGGTGATAGTCACGCCCGAGGGGTGGCGTCGAGGCTCGGCAGGCAGACAACTAACCAGCCGACCACAAAATGACTGCACGGGGCGCTGGTGGCATCAGAACAGACTCGACCCCACACGGTGACACACGACCCGTGTGGCTGCGCCCCTGACCTGTGCTGACCCGGGGTGACGCACGGCAGCAGCCAGTGTCACACGGCCGCCGCACGCGGCTGTCGTGCGAGCCGCCTCCTCTACAAGGTCCCCGGAAGTCGACTGGAATGCAGCGCCCGCGGTAATAATGGCGCGGCGGCTGGCGAGGCCGACGGTACGGGACGGGCGCCGGTGTCCCTCCCCGCCACACCTGTACCGCCGGCGCCCCCCGCGCCCTGTCGGCGTGCCGCCGGGTGGTGTACAGCGACGTGGGTCGTCTAACGAGCGCAGAGACGGCCGACAGCCGGCTCGGGGCTAAGCTGCCTGGTGTCGTCACGGAGGGGACGTCGCGCGCCGCAGCGGCGGCGACCCGTCTCACGTGCAGCTGCGCACCGTGACAACACACGCGCCCACACACACCAGGCACAAAGCCGCGATTCGGCGGCGGTGCAGACCGACATGCCCTGGGCCGGGGTCAGTGAACCGACGACGTTCGGTGCGTGTGTTGTTCCCAATCGCGTATCAGATAGCCCTATCAAAGCAATTACAGATACCGGCGCTCGCGATCGCCGCAGCAAATGAAGCGTCATTGGCGAATCAAACAAGCGCAGGGCACCGCGCGGCGCTGTAAAACCGAGGTGAAACCCGGCTGGAGTCAACATGCGCGCCGTCGGCGTGCCATGCTGACCCAGGGGAGTTTGTTCGCTGTGCGGGCGGCCCGATGGAATGCGAGTGTATGTGTGCGGCGCCGCTCGCGTATCGCGGGCGCCGCCTGCCGGATCTCTCGCACCCGGGCGCTGGAGCCGTGCGATGACCGGCGAGTCCGTTATCAGTCTCGCCCGCCGGTGGGAGTGACGAGCGACGCGTTGGGAACAGAAGGAGAAACCGATCGATGTCAAACTCCCCAGCAATGCAGAGTTCAGACATGCAGACCCAGACACGTCGCGCTGGTTGCGTTCTGTCACGACCGGGTGCCGGTGGCCGTTTTTCAGTTAGCATCGCTGAACCCGTGTGAACCTTACGGCGTCGTTTTCCCATTATGGTCTCCGCTTTTCTCCGTGGTCCGCTTGCAGACATTGGCGGCGGTCTTGACTCTGCACGAGACACGCGCGCTACATCGGCCCACTCTCTGTTATTGGTTGCATTTGTTGTTCGGCGCTGTGCTGCCTCGCTGGTGTGTAGTGTCGAGGCGGCTACAGACACCCTCTCCAAGAGAGATTGCATAACTCACAGATGGGGGTGGAATACTTTGCGCAAGTCGGAAATGCGGGTTGAGGCGTTTTGCGCGCTGTCTGTCTAATCCATTGTTATTCGTCAGCGAGAGCGTGGTTGCCTGTCATTATGAGTGTATCACGTGCACGTTTCCCCACGCTGAACCGACCCGTCCTGCCGCAGGCTCCACGACTGACCTGGCCAGCGTAGTGGAGATGTTCGACAGCCTGCTGGAGCGCAGTCGCAGCGCGGTGGCGCGCGAGGCCGGCTCCGACTCGGACCAGGCCGAGCGCTCGCCGCCCGACTCGCCGGAGCGCACGCCGGCGCCCCTGCGGTCGCTGCAGATCGTCGAGGAGCGCGACGAGCCGGCGCCGGCGCCAGAACGCAAGCGTGACCCGCGCGCTGGCCGCTACACCAAGCGCCGCTCGGCCGAGCCGCGCCCGCTCTCGGTCAGCTCCACCTCGTCCTCGTCCTCGTCCGCCTGCAGCTCGCTGCCGCGCGGCCGCGCCTGGCGCCTGCAGGGCGACGAGCCGGCGCGGCAGGAGACCGGCGGCCTCCGCAAGTCGGCCAGCTCAGGTCAGTGGCGTGGCGGGGTACGGCGAGGCCCTGAGGCACGGACCGGTCCCGGCCCGGGACGGCAGCACACTGGGTCGTGGTTCAGTGAGGTCGACAGATGAAGTCAGACCAGCTTAGTGAGGGACATGTTTCGCCACGAGTAACACGAGTTTTCACCCGCCCCAAATGGCGCCACGAGTGAACCACGGGCGGGGGCGTCTGGCTTCTCCACTTTCTGACGTGGTCCCAGACAGAGCTACCTGAGGCAGAGGTGCCGGACCGCCAGCCACACCGTGGGAGGTAGTGTTTACACGTTCTCTTGCAACCGTCAGTGGCAGCAACACCTCTCAGCGTGCGGCGTCTCCGGGTCCGCGCGTCGTTAGCGGGGACATCGGGTCCAGCAGCCGGTGTCTCCGGGTCCGCGCGTCGTTAACGGGGAGCTCGGGTCCAGCAGCCGGTGTCTCTGGGTTCTCGCGTCGTCAGCGGGGAGGGATCTCGGGTCCAGCAGCCGGTGTCTCTGGGTTCGCGCGTCGTCGGCGGGGAGGGACCTCGGGTCCAGCAGCCAGTGTCTCCGGGTCCGCGCGTCGTTAGCGGGGCCCTCGGGTCCGGCAGCCGGTGTCCCCGGGTGCACCAGCCCACTCTGTCACGCGCCGCGAGCGCCCACGCTCGCTGCCGCCGCCGCCCTCACTCGGTGTGGAGAGCGGCCTGCTTTGTTGGTTCATGAGACTGTTCTCACGGGCGCTGACTGAGCCGCCCCGCTAACGGGGACAGTCTCGGCAGAGCGCTCCCGCCCGGCTCCCATTTGGGTCACCGCCCCACCGCTGGCCGCCGCTCATGGGCACTTCACCCCGTGCACAGTGCATGCTCACGGCGTGCGAGCATGAAATGCGCCAACGGTTACCATGTGTGAAAGAGCTGTTAGGTCTGACTGATCTGGCTGGCCCTTTCTTGCGCCCCAGTTTCTCCGCTGTGGAGACTGGTGGGGTGGGAGGATATTGCGGTGTGGTGATCGTGTCAGTGTTCCCCCGTGTTCACACTGTTTGGTTCGCCTCCGACTCACTGCAGGGGCGCGCTACGTACCGTGACGTTTGGTGCCCCCGGGCCAATCAAGTATCAACGCCTCTTTCGTCCGGAACCACATGCGTGCCCACAACACCGGATCCGACCAGCGTGTGTCTGAATAAATCTGCCACCGACTTTAAGCCAGCCGTTGCGCTCATTGTATCCCGGAACCGCAAACCTGCATAGCCAAGTGGCAATGCAATACCGGCGGCCGGCGTCAGGTTTGCCAGCCGGGCGGTGCGACCCATCCGGTCACGTCGCGTGCGTCACGTTGCCGCGGTGCTTTCTTCACGCGCCCCTGCACCCGCCGCCCCGCCGTCCCAGGGGTCCTGCCATAAACTCCCCGGACGTGGACGCCAACGGGCGGGTGGACCGACTCCCCTGGGGTGCAGCGCGGCTCGGCCGTTGGCCGCGCATGACGGCGGGGAGCGACGCGACGACGCGGGCACGGCGCTCCGCCGACAGCCGACAGCGGCGCACGCGAGCGCCGGCCGCACGTGGCTGCCTCCGACGGGAAGCTTGTTCCGACGCGGGGTCGTGCCGAGAGAGGTCACCGGGCTCGGGCCGGCGCCGAGCGCGGCCGCGATCGCCGGCTGCCTGCCACCCGCAGGTCGATACTGTCCCGTGTGCAGGCGCTGTTTGGCCGTGGCATCCGGGGGGCAGCCGACGCCTGCACCGGCCGGCGCCGCTGGGTAACAAAGCAGCCGGCCGGTGGGACGGCCCGGCGGCAGTACCCCCCTGGTCCGCTGCTGTCGTCAGCGCCCGGAGTCAGGAGCCGCCCGCTCCGGCCGCGTGCCGCACCCCTGCCCGGCGTGCGGCGTCCGGCGGCCGCTCCGACGGGTTTATTTGTTCAGCGGCGACGCGGCTAGGTGGCGCTGCGCCGCGCGCCGGTCGTCGCGCGAAGCCGCCGTCTCGCGGCCGCTGTCGCGCGTCATCCGTCAGGCGGGCGCGTGACCTGACAAACGCGGCGCGTCGCGCGAGGGTCGGTCGTGCGCGCCGCCGGGCCCGGCCGCTTTCGCTGCGTTCTGGGGCGCCCGAGGGCGGCCCGATGCAGCGCGCACGCCTCATTACCCTGGACGTGCGCCTCGTTACAACGCACGCCAACCAAGCACAGTTGCCGCCCGTCAGCTGGTCGGCCGGGTCTTCCGGCGTAATCGGTGGCTGTGCTGCATAGCGAGCCGCATCGGGGGAGCTCGGCGCGCTGGCTGGGATGTCGGCGAGACGCTGGAGCGTTTCTGTTGAGGAGGCCGGTGTGCTGCCGCTAGCCCGGGCTGAGGATGCCGCTACTGCTGCTGCCGAGAGAGGGGACACCCGATCCTCTGTCGCCGAGTATGGTCCTTCTCGCTGGGACACCTTGCGCGACCCGACCAAACGAAAGCGGCCAACATGAGCGCACCATTAATCACGACATTGTCGACAATTACCAAGTAGGGCTTGTCGCGTACGATTAAGTGGAGACAGCGTTCAGAAGCGACAGCCGGCTCCTGGTGTCCCCTGCGATAAATTCTCCAACCGAGGGCACAAGTGAAATGGCTGCCGCCCCGAGTGAAACGTTAAATGGATGCTGAGATCTTAATCCCGCGACGCAGACCAGGACAAAGCCTTAGCGGGCCTGTCCGTGGAAGCTGCTGGCACGGTGTTCGGGCTCTTTCCTCTAATCACGCGGCTTCATCAGTGAGAGCGTTTAAAGCTGACTCGATGCCTCGAAATTTACAGATATCCCCGCTCCTCTCAGAGCGCAAAAGGAAACCGCGGCCAAAGAGATTGATTGTGGGGCAAATTTAGTTTTCATAATGTTCTGAGTCCGACACTGGGACGGTGTCCACGAGAGGTTCGGAACCCTGCGGCGTCAACCCTCGCCAACATTGGGGCGGTATCGAGAGGTTCGGAACCCTGCAGCGTCAACCCTCGCCAACATTGGGGTGATATCGAGGGGCTCGGAACCCTGCGCGTCAACCCTCGCCAACATTGGGCGGATCCGCGAGAGATTCGGAGCGGAGCCCTGCAGCGTCAACCCTCGCCAACATTGGGGCGGTATCGAGAGGTTCGGAATCCCGCAGTGTCAACCCTCGCCATCTGGACGGGACGCGGCCACGTCCTCTGTGCCGAACCTTGCACTTTCTCCAGGTTCCTACTGGGACACCCGCTGTCATGCGACGAACGCTCGCACGCACTCCGTGCATTGCTCCGTCACCACCCGGCATTGTAGAAGTAAGTGTGTCGAGCGAAAAGTGAACGGAAGGCGCCGCTTGACGGTGACTCGGACAGGATGCCCCAGGTTTGTTTATTGCAGTATCAAACGCGCTCCTACTTGTCCGCTATTCACAGACTCAGTGACTGCCAGCGGCGTAGATTCGATGCCATAACGCCACTAGTGGTTACATCATGTAGGCCGTACCATTTGCGCGTGAGCCAAACCTTTGCATCAGAAGGCGAGTAACAGGACTACGTAGAACATACACAACATTGCAGATGTCAGTTTCTCAGGAGCGCACGCCATCCTCGCCCGCGAACGAACCGCAGCTCCCGTGCAGTTGTGCGCAGTCCTAGCCGGCCGAGGAGCGTCCCACGTGTGGCCGTGGCGTGCGTTGCGCGTGCGTTGCGTGACCGGGCCGCGTTGCGTGCTGATGCGCCTGTTTGAGTCAGGCAGTCGCGACAGATGATCCGGGCGGGGCGGCCCGCAGCTACGCGCAGAATGCGGCCGGCCACGGCGGCGGCGTGACAGATGGAGCCGGCGTGCGCGGCCGGCTGCCGGCGCCGACGCCCGAGTGCTGCTAATTTGGCGGC
>NW_023596136.1:7916096-7966257 GCF_011947565.3 Pollicipes pollicipes | reverse complement strand
AGGCTGCTGGGCCTGCTGATAAATGAGGTGTTGTCCTGGAGTCCACTGAAGTTGTCATGATGGCCACTTCAGCACTCGCTCCGTGTTGTTTGTTAGCCCACGAGATGAGCTGGGCATGTGTTGAAGTGGAGCATTATCCGGTGCCGTATGAAGCGCTGGTGCGTACACTAGTTCGTTACGACGACGGAGATGCGTTTTCACGTCCGCAGGACCTCAAAGATCACCCGATGAAAGCGTGCACATACCACTGGCAGCATTGCTTCATACCACTGAATGTGCGCATGGTCATGCGAGGATACATACAGGTATGACGTTGCGACGATTTGATAAACAATGGCGGCAGAACGACAGGCAGAACGAAAGACCTTTTCAGAGAAACAAAGCATTTGAATTCACCGTCTGCTGCCATGGTCCCGCAGTTCTATGAGAAGATTGGAGTAAAAAACTGAACCGACGAAACCATAGTGGACATGGCAAACTCCAGGAAAGCCGTGCGAAGAGTGAATGAGGAGAATGAGAGGGGTAGGAACAGAGGTAGGTGCTGGATACAATAAAAGAGGCAGGTGCAAGAAAAGGTGTATAGGTGCAAGAAAAAAGACGAGACAATACACCAAAATGGCATCCGTGAAGTGAAATAAGCATGGTGCTGAGCAAACGAAATGAAATGGTTTTCATATAAGCGCGATGCGGTTGCCCACCAAGGATCATTCACATGATGTATCATTAGTTAGTACATTGGTAATTACATATGATACACTGGTACATTACACATACATACATTGGTAAGTATAATCGACGAGACTGTGAGATATTCTGCTGTTGGTTTGCTCGAGTAAAATAGCACGTCACCATGTGTTGTGTTCAGCTCTCTCCCAGACCGATTATGTCGGCCATTGCCTGTGAGAAGTGACCGCTACCATCAAAGGCGATGTGGGTTGCACACCTCGCTCCACTCCGCCAGCATTCAAGTCGCACCTAATGACAAGACTTGATGATCCAATCCCAGAATTACGGTTATGCTCATTGGAAAAAGGAAGCATTCAAGCTGCCTCCACTTCCGTGAGTTATGAAGCTGTATAGCAAAAACACCCCGACCGAAGATGGCCCTGGCGGTAAAAACGTTTCCTCATTAATTTGGACTAGACGGCATAAGAAGCGAGCTATCTATTCATTCGCCGGGGGAGTTGCCGACTGCCAATTACGTGGTGTGTCGGGGGCACTTCTGCGGGAGGGGGGCTGTCCTGGGACGCCCCCTCCTCCGATCCAACGACGCGGACCGCCCAGAGGCTTCGCGTGAGCGTGGTGCCGGTGGTCACGCAGACGGGCTGCAGACGGATTCCAGACGAACTGCAGACGGACTGAAGATGTACCGCAGAAGAGCTTCAGACAGACTGCAGACGGACTGAGGATGAACTGAGGATGGGCCGCAGAAGGGCTCCAGACGGATTGCAGACGGACTGAGGATGAACTGAGGATGGGCCGCAGAAGGGCTCCAGACGGAATGCAGACGGACTGAGGATGAACTGAGGATGGGCCGCAGAAGGGCTCCAGACGGATTGCAGACGGACTGCAGACGGACTGAGGATGGACTGCAGAGGGCTCCAGACGGATTGCAGGCGGACTGCAGACGGACTGAGGATGGAATGCAGAGGGCTCCAGACGGATTGCAGGCGAACTGCAGGCGGACTGAGGATGGACTGCAGAGGGCTCCAGACGGATTGCAGGCGGACTGCAGACGAACTGAGGATGAATTGCAGAAGGGCTGCGGACGGGCTGCAGACGGACTGAGGATAGATTGCAGAAGGACTACAGACAGACTGTAGATGGGAGGCGAATGGCTTACATACGAGCTCAAAACGAACTTCAGAGGGGACTTAGACAAGTTTCAAACGGACTTTCGACGAATTTGAGATGTAATTCACACGGCCTTTAGACGAACCACAGAGGGTCGGCAGACGGTCGGCAGACGGTTTTCCGGTGGGCTTCAGACGCATCCCAGACAGGGCTGAGACAGCTTCAGGCGGACCTCAAACCTCAAAAGACAGCTTCCACTGAGCTCCGATGGGACTGCACAACAGCCAGAAGAATAGGCGTGATGATTGGTCTCAGTCTGGCCTCCATTGTGCCTCAGACGGGTCCTAGAGAAGGTTAAGAAGGGTTCCAGACGCATCTGATACACTTTGGCTGAGCTCGAGACGGGTTGTTATGGTTCCCAGACGGACTCCGAGATATGGGAGCCGGATGACCTCGCCATATCACCTCACCCATAGGGCCGGATGACCTCGCCATATCACCTCACCCATAGAGCCGGATGATCTCGGCATATCACCTCACCCATGGAGCCGGATGACTTAGCCATATCACCTCACCGATAGAGCCGGATGACCCCATGGGCTCCCTTTGAACTCCAAATAATTTGCCGCGGAGATCCGGACAGCTGTATTACCTGCAGTGCAAGTTCAACACGGACTGGCAGACCCTGTCAGTTCCAGACGTCTGTCTCTCGACGTCACCGGATATCAAGGGTGGGGTGGAGGCTGGTCGAAAGTGATCTCACCCTGACCTGGATGCCAGTTTCATAGAGCTGACCGGAAGCCAGCTGGTGCCCTGCGAGCGTGGTTTGAAATGAGAAGCCGACCAGCTATGTGTCCCGCTTGTATTACGAAAACAGGCACAAACCAAACCAGCTGCCACTGTTCGTTACATATTACACTCGAAATACACTTTCAGTAGGCTACCTTATTAAGCCTGCCCGTGTTACAATCGTTATGTCCTGAAGACGCGACACATCAAAAAGTCCAAGAGCTCAGCATAAGATCAAACGAACGGTAACTTATTCACGTCAATTTTGGACCGAACAGTAACAGGCCGTCGTCTAATCTCCCGTTCTATGACGATCCGAGCCATACTAAGTCACATGCGTCACCAGCTGACGTGTCAAACCGGTTTCGTCTGGATAAAACTCATTCGGCGTCTGGATTGGCGCTTAACGGCGTTTTCAGGTTCAGTTTAATGCATTTTACAAATAGCGATATGCCTGTAAGGTGGCACTGCCTGTTAAAACGACACGGTCTTCGCGTATGTACTGTGATGTATAGTGATTACCTTTCTTGATAGTGCCAAGTTCTCAGTGGTAGAGGCCTAGTGTAATGTAAGACAATCCCTCGCACTGTGCACTTCGTTCTCTTCTTTGCCTGGCTGGCACACATTTATTATGGCTGTGTCTACTGGTGTTACGCTCGCAGCCGTGACATTATCACGACGTCTGCGAGAAACCACGGATGTGCGACTCAATACGTTACTGTTTCATTCCAGCGCGTACAGCATTATGCAAGGGGCTTGCACAGTCTGACCAGGGCACGAGCGGTCAGCCAGTGTGACGACGCGTAGCGCTAGCCGAAGCTGTTATTGCCTACGTCACAACGATTTAGCCGGCACAATCGGTACAACTGAAATATTGGCGCATTTCGCAAGCTTCGTACCACACCGGGCGACTGGAACCGCGGGCTCTGCCGTCTCGAGGCTCACCCTGGCGCGGTGCGGACGGCCGCACTGGCTGGTGCCCGCCTGCGCCGCTACCGCCGGCCGGTGCCCCGGCCCGTGACCCGCCGCCGCCGGCCAGCCAGCCGGTCCGCTCGTCCCGCTGCAGGCCAGGCGTGCCCGAGCCGGCGGGCCGTCCGGCCCGGCGGTCAACATGCACACGGCCGGCTGGCGGGGGTGCCGCCGGCGCTCGCGCTCCCTCGCTCGGTCCGCGGGGGCGTGCCGGCGAATCGATCAGATCTGCCGACGGTTCGCCAGCCGCGGGGAGACCGCCTGATGGCGCTGGCGGACCCCCAGGGAGCGGCGACGGCCGCCGCCGCCACGGTCCGCTCGGCCGGTCCTGCCGTAAACGGGCACGGCGGACGGCGCCGCCGCTAGCTGGCAGGCCGGCTCTGCTTCCCTGCACACAGCGACCGTGCGTTGACCGTCACTGCCGCTCGCGTTCAACACGCCCGTTTTCCTCGGCAGTCACCTTGATTCGGCCATTCTTTCGGCGCTGCCGGGAGTCAGCGGCCGGACGCCTGGCTAGTTCGGCGACCAGCCGACAGGCGGCGCTGCGGTCAGCTGCGTGCCTCGCGAGCAGCTGGGCGGGCGCCGACGCCAGAGCGGCGCCGCCAGTGCCGACCCAGAGCTGCGGGGGGGAGTATAGCGCGGGCGCGCGTGCTGAGCCGTTCCTCCAGCCCCCAGCCGAGGCCCGCGCGGTGAGGACGCCTGCCGAACGCCGGAGGACTGGTGTCGCCGGGGAACCTCAGCAGTGTTGGCCGCTCGAGGAGCGCGTGATAGTGGCGGTGGCTGGTGTGTGTGGTACGGCGGACGTGGCGGCCCGGGCGGAGTCGGCCGCGCGGCGCCTGTATGGGATGAGCCGCGAGCCCGCCGCAGCGGACTCGAATGATGTCTGCACACGAGGACCACACCCTAGGACAATTGGAACCGCTGGTCTCCGGTGAGTGGCTGATGTTTGGCCCACGGCATGGGCCACCTCCCGGAGAGGAGGAGGAACGCTCTGTCTGATCGCATTTCCGGCTTGTCCCCTTCCAATTTCCCGCCCCTGCTGCAAATCGATCAAACGCCTTGCCCGTACATCCAGCAATACGCTGCCGACCGGCATGGCTGATTGCGGGGAAAGGGGAGGGGTTGGTGGCGGCGGGGAGGGGTACGGACCGGCTCACGGCCGGCAGCCGATTTTTCACTCGGCTAGGCCGGTCCCCGAACCCGTCCAGTGTGCGGCTCAAGGCCTCTGCCGGGACGCGCACCAACACTCTCTTTCATCGGCCAGCGCGCCTGCTCGTTAGCTTATCTCCGGGATTTGGGTTGGCCCGGCACGGCCGCTGAACGTGGCACCGAGCGGCGCCCGCCTAACGACCAGGTGTGTTCATGGGGGAGGGGCGGCGGCGGTGCGAGACGCCCGTCGCTCCCCCGCGCCACAACAGCGCCTTCTCCTCACAGCGCCCAGACGCCAGACGCCGGGCGGTGCGGAGGCGGCGGCGTCGCCGGCCCTCACCGCCGCCCGGCGCTGACGGCGTTGGCCGGCCGCTGACGGAAGTCAAGACGGAGCGGCCAAGGCGGAGGGCAGGTGCCCGTGCTGGCGCGCGCGCGCACGCACGCCAGCTGTTATCATTCCGGGCATCAGCTGAGCACGGCAATTTGGCACCCCGTCAAGTGCCGGGCGAATTGTTGTCGGACGCCTGCTCGCGGGAGGGGCCACTTCTCGGGCTCGTCTGTGGCCTCCGGCCGGGATTTGACCGAGCGGGGGCGGACCAAGAAAGCGCGGAGGTATCAGAAAATGTGATGAGTTTCCTTGCATCGCTAATATTTCTAGTGTGTGTTGGCATTGATTTGTTGTTATTTTAATCTTAGTAAATATGTTACTTGCTGTTTCGGCTTTCGTTTTCAGTCGGCCGCATCTCTTAGCGCGCCAGCGAGCCGGTGACGTCAGGCGTTAGCCAGCCGAACGACGTTCTGCGGTGTTTCTCTCGGTAACGCGCACTTTAGCTGCCTGTAATCTAATGTATGAAGTTTTTATGGCGACATATCACTGACGGGCGTAAGACATATCGGACACCTCATTGGACCTGGCGACAGAAAAACGGCGAGCAGCGTCCATAAAACCGCCGCCGCCGCCTCTCCGCGCGCCGAACACTTGACCTCGGTGCCACTTTGGCGCGAGTGCCGCCCTGATTCGGCCGTTCCCCATTCGGGCTGTCCCTCGGTGCGCGATAACGTGCCGGGCCGGGCCGGAAAATGGGAAAGTGGCGGTGCGGCCGGCACCGGCCCCAGGTGGCGGCGGCGTCTCCTCGCGCCTGGCCGGCGGCCGCGCCGCGTGCGCGCCGCTGCAGTCTGTGCGTGTCGGGCGGCGGGAGAGGAGGAGCCGCCCTGGCGTCCCGAGCCGCCCGGCGCCCGGCCGCTGCTCGGCGCTCAGTCGCCAGACAGGGCATCGCACGCGCGCGGTCGGCTTCCCCGAGGAGGCCGCCAGCACGAGCGGCGCCGACAGCTGCGCACCGGGCGGCGCTGCACGTGTATGACGAAGTGAGTAGGCAGGGGCGCATCGGTTCGCAGTGCCGCCAACTCCCCTCGTTGACCGTTCGCCATTGCGCTATTCTGTTTTTTTTTCTTTGAAGCGAGTTGCGCTGTTGTTTTGCGGGGTTTTGATCATGCGCGCTACGTAACTGTGGGCTGAGCTCAGCGCCATGTGGAGATCCTTTCTTCCCGGTGTGATAAATGGGTATGTTGTTATGGTCATGGGCCTGGGCAAACGACGTGTTGGCAGGCGCGCAGTTAGGTGGTTCTGGGAGGGGTGCTCAGTGCTGGGAGGTTTGGAGGTATTTGGGTGACGTTATCAAGAAGTGCTGTTTTCTCCAGGTGAAATGTCACAATATGCCTATTTATGGAATGAAAAGGAAATGCACGTCGTCTCCTTGGCTTCACTGGCTTTTAATAACAAGAAATTGATTCAGTTTACTTGAGTGATATTGGTCAGGCGTGTATAAACAAGTTTGACACAAATTCCACCGGCGAGACTTCCCATGACCGCAAGCAGAGCCAGTCATATCGTGTCTTCGTGTGATCGCGAGCTTACCTCAGTGCCGCGCTCACTAGGGCTAAACGTGTTATGTCAGCACCAGGCCCCTCTTATTTACGCCCATTGTGCCGGCAAATCGTCGGCATGGCCCCCTGCCGTCTGCCCTATTCGAGCTGGACCTCGCACTGTGCCTCAACTCCAACTGGGCAAGCCACTCCGTCCAGAAATACCGTGCCCTGTCAGAGACAGGCGGAGGGCAGGCATGCCCACTCTGGCATCCCACCGCGCTCACGACAGGGGGCCGATGCCAACGGCTTAGCGTGCCTTTTCTAATTTGTCGCGAAGAGGGAGCGGAAAGCTGACGGCTATCTGGCCATCTTTCTCCGCCGTCGGCGGCTGGTCGTGTTTGTTTAACGAGGCGGCGCCAGTCTGAAGCAGCGCCGCCGTCACTCCGGTCTCAACAGGCTGCGCGCTGATGCCCACGCCGGACACCGAGAAATTCTTGCGGAGTTAATCCCCAACGTCCCGACTGATTGCTCCACTGGAGTGACTCGCCGCTGTGAGTGGCCCTCACCCGCGTTCTTTCTCTCTCGAGTCTTTTCTCCGTGCCGTTGGCGCTGCTCTCCAGAGGAGCACTCGAGCCTCTCGGCACTGGAAACTCAGGGCCAGCCCGAGGGTTATCGTAATTTTCAAATATTTAACTTTCTCTGCCGTGTGCGGCGGACTGGAGCCTGTACGGCGTCTCGGCCCTTTGACCAGCCGAGGACGCCATCGGCACTGCCGCCATTGCCACCGCCGACAGCAGCGGATCGGCGCGTGTGGGTGGTCGGCGCTGCGCTCAAAGCGTCCCATTCGCGCCCCGGAACGACAGCACTTAGCCGGCGCCTGTGCCGCGCTCGCCACCGTTGGTCTCGCATCACGCGCCAACGATTGGCCGAGCGGCTCACCTGGCCCTTTCGCGCCCTCCAGACGGCGGCCGAGTGACGCCTCCTCGCCGCTCGGCGCGGCGTGGGACCCGGAAGGGCCTCGCCGGTCGGTCGTTAGATGCCGGGACGACGCTGTTGTTTCGCCCGCGCGGCGGCCGCCACCGCCGCGGCGGCCGGTCGTGTTTGGCGCGCGGGTCGTCCCCTGTTGGTCGCCCGTGTGGCGGGGGCCGTGGGGGACCGCCCGCGGCGCCGGGGGACGGATCAATGGCGACACCGCGTGGTGGTGAGACGGAGCGGCGCGTGGTGCGCTGAACCGTGAACCACATCACACGCAGCCGAGCTCAGAAGGGGAGAACCCGGTATCTGAGGACGCGCTTTCATCTCCGATTTGGTATGTTGATCTGGCTCCCGCGCACAGGCTTTAAATGCTCCATCCCTGACATGAAGCCATCTGACCTGCCTGACATTACTGGCTGTCCCTCCGTGCGGCGCCAGCCCTGTTTGTGACGCCGCCTGTTTCATGCTGAGGAGGCCGGCTCTTCCACGTGGTGAGGTCGCCGGCTGCCCTGCCCTCCACCGGACCCGCCCCCCGCCGCAACCTAGCCCGTGCGACAGAGGGCCGCACAGCGCGTCGGCAGAAAAAGCGGCCGCCGAGCCGGGCGGGGCGCACATACATTACAGCTGATCCGGCACGCGGTCAGGCGCCACCCAGCGCGCCGGTGCCGCAGCCGCCCGTGCGACAAATGTGACGCACCGCCAGCTTATTTATCGAAATGTTGTGGCGCGCGCGGCGGTGCGCCCTTTTTGTGTGGGCGGCGCTCGGGTGGGACGGAGGAATGCGCTCATCCCGGGCGGGCAGATCACCTGCTGTGGACTCCTGGGGGGACCATGCGCTGCGCTTGAGTACAACGCTTCTCTGTGCTGGTGTGTGCGTTTGTTTTACCAGCAAAAAGGAAGCTGCATTGTGCATTGGTTCACTCGTGGTAATGCTGAGATGCTGGCTCTAACGGGATGCTGTGGCTTGAACAAAGGCGATATGCTCTTTGTACTGGCTTTTTCATTATGCGAACAAAAATGGCTTCTACTAATCCGAAGCCTTTAAAGATCTGAAGGTATCGCATCGCACGCCTGCAATAACCATCCCGAACATTATTCTGCGCACGTACAGCGGTCAGATCGCACAGAAAGACAAGCGGGCATCGATCCTTCCGAACGTGCGGCATGGACAGCCAGCAGCCGTTCTCCGGCTATTTACTGACCGCTGAGCGCCGCCACACAATGGCTGCTTAGGGCTCCGTCACGGAGCAGCGCCCTCCCGCCTGCCCGCGATCGCCATCGGCTGCACAGCGCACGGCGGAGCCCGCTGCCGACCTGTGCACCCGCCCGTGCACATCAGAGGTCACCACGACCACAGTGCAGGCACTGGATTGTCACGAGCCGCTGCGTGCCATGCACGTGCTCATCGGTGACCAGCGAAGCCAGTCTTCAACGTCAGCCGGGCACGTCGTCGTCGGTGGCGGCGCCATCCTCTGCACGTGCACACAGTAGCGGCCGCTGCGCCGGACGTGTCGTGTGCTCGGGTCCGTGCCCCACCTGCCACACGTACCTGGGACGCGCTGCCGGCTCGGCCGCTCGCCGACGGTTGGCGGCGGCAGCAGCTGTCGGCGCGTGCTGCTGCATCTCGTGCCCGGACCGCCGCTGAAAAATGAGCGTGCCGTCCTGAGCCGGCTTGCCGCTGGGTTTTATAGCTTTTGACCGGGCTTTCATGGCGCGGCACGGTATGCGCCCGCCGTCAGTTCTGGAGGCATGTCGAGAGCCGCCAGGCATCAGTGTGGAATGGCACCAGTCTGGAACGCGTCGACAAATTTAGATTCGTCTGTGCATGAACGTGTCTCCAAAACCCACACTGTAAGTCTTAATATGTTTATTTCGTCCATGGCACGATAGTTCCATCGTCTAGACATGACAAATATAATTCCACGTCGTCTAGCGCTGGAAGTTTTCGGGACATAAACGCATGCGTGTATCTCTTCCGTAGTCGTACCGGCGATCTCAGGAGACAATGTTTTACCCCATGCCTCTGTTTCCTGCCACACCACATGTCTTCCCCGCAGTATAAGGGCTCGAAAGTCGCCGGTATCGGTGGCCGCATTGTTCACGCAGCAGTACGTGGCGGAGCGTCACGACCAGTTGGCGGCGAGATCGTCCCGGCGGCGGACGAAGGGCCGGCCCGGCCAACACCGCGCCGATCGGACCGCGATGGCACCGCGCTGCCACCGAGTTCTTCCATGCCCCGTGTGGCACACGCTGGCCCGCTTCCCTTCCGCCCGGCACTGCGATCCGACCGCGTCCTACCTCAAAGGGCCCTTGTTTTTGAAATTCAAATCCGTTTAACAGCATCGGACCACCCGTGCGCGAGACGCGTCCCATTCATTAGCTGGTACGTTTATGAAATTCCCAAACACAGCGGCGGGCGGGTTTGTTTGCTTTATCGGAAATTTGGGGCCGAGTCCCTTCGGCGCACAGTCGACGCACGTGCGCCGGGTTCGACCGAGTGCGTATCCGGCACGCATACCGACGGCGGCGTGCTGGCGCGCCGGCCCCGCCGCCTCTTCCCTGCTGGGCTGCGCCGCAACAGTGCGCTCCCCGCGCTGCCCGACCCCAGCCCACCGCCGGCTGCGGGCATTGTTCGGCCATGGCAGAAACGCCGTGATATCGGTTTACCCTTTTTATTGGGCTTTTTGTCGGCTCTGCTTCCACAGCATTGTTGAGGAGCGGGCGGCGGCGGGCGGTTCGCGTGTCGTCGCCGCAGCGACGCGGGGGCGCCGGCGGCGGCTGCCCGCATGGCCAGCCGCCCGGCAGACGGCGACACCCTGGGAACGCCGCCGCACCTGGTGGCTGTTACCTCGCGGTTAAACGCCCTGGAGTCGGGGTGCCAGCATGCGACTCTGGGCATTGGGCAGCGTGGGGCTGCCGTCTGTTTGCGGCAGAAATGCGAGACAATGGCTTCTCGTTGGTATTCTTAGCGTGAGAGGTTTCTGGCATTAATGCATGGACATGCTGTAAACGTCACCACACAGTACGTGATGTACACGAATGAACTCCTGTGGTGTTTTAGTTATTCTCACTCAATTCGTAAGCAACACGTTGCGCCAGGATCTAGACGAAGACCCGTTGAAGCAGTGACCACACCTGCGGGCCAGCGAACCTTGTTTGCCAACAGGGTTGAACCAGCCATCAAAAGCCCAGTTTGGGCATCAGTGGCGATCGCTGATCAGACCCGTGTTCGAACCGCGCGTTGGGTCGGTGCTGACACAGAAATCAGCCAAGCTGTTGTGAGCCAAGCCGGAAGAGATCTCTTGACAGTTGCTGTGAGTCGCAGTCGGCGTTTATTTAACCTTATCAGCCAGTCAGCGATGATACGACTCCAAGATGAATATGTGCAGCTGCAATTACTAGCATTTGCATGGGTGCAGTATGTACAATAAATAGAGGCCTGTTTTACTTTTTGTTCCAATAAGGTGGTTATTGGGGACTTTAACAATCGGTAGGACGGCCTATATCGTTAACGGTTGAGCCGGAGAAAACGCTGTGGAAACGGACGCCGGTATCACACCGCGTCTCTTACATCGGTGTGGACTCGGCTCTGGGACAAGCAGATCTACGTCAGAGGCGGCAATCCGCGTCTATTCCTCCAGAACGTCATCATTCACAAGTCATCTGGCGAAGGAGGCCGACGTTTGGTGGCACTTCATTTGTTTCGATGGCTCCTCTGTGACGTCATATTGTACGCATTGGGGCGCGATGGGGAATTGGTCTGCAAATGGGTGAAAAGGCTTCTGTTGCGGCGCAATCTGCGTGGACGTGGCAGACGTACAACCCTTGAAGCCATCAGCGCGCACAGGAACCCCTTTGTCCGGCATTGTTTGCTAATTTATTTGGCTGGGGCCTCAGTCCATTTCTTTAACGACTGGGTAATGGTTTTCCGGCGCACTTCCCTCAGCTCGTTGAATGAAGGAAGAGTAATTTTCGTGTTAAGACGACTGGACCCCTGCGGACACGAGGCCGTTGCGTGCGTGGGGCGGCTGGGTCATGCGTCCCTAATCGACGCAGACCAGGAGATGTTCGCGGACCGCGAGAGAGTGGTCCCGCACTCCGGCACCAGTGAGCGGGATCGCCCCGTCACGTGACGTACTGACGTTGTGTCGCGTCTCAAAACGCCGCGCTGCCCGGCCTGGTCACGTGAGCGCTGCGAGCCGCTGTTTGTCGCGAACTGGTAGCGTACAGTGGTCGCAAGACTGCTCTGTTCTGAAGCTGGGGTGCTGATACAGCAAAACACCTCCGCCGCGTGTGTCGTCTGTGAGCGGGGCCTGGGCGCCGTGGAGCGGGGCCTGAGCGTCTCGCAGCAGGATCTGGGCGCCGCGTCCAGCGCGGAACCGAAAACAGCGCTCGCCTAGCCGGCGAGCGCCCGCGGCGAGCTAAACATCCGCTGCAACCGAGGCAATCTGAGCACTGAACACGGCTGCATCCGGTAGGCCGTCAGCCTGGACCGACTTTGTCGATGGAGGGCGAACCTCCGCTGTTTTCAGCTCAGCAGCTGCAGCCAGCCTCTGGCGATACGCTTCAGTTACCAAACTTTGGAAGGAGCTTGCTTGTGCAGCTGCGCGGCGGATATGGAGGAGTCTGGCCAGTGACATAATGACCGCCTTTGAGTCGTGAAAAGCTGCTGTACATGTGTCAGGAGCCTGGGCCAGCGTGCCCCCCTATAGCTGTGTTGTAAACATTTATTTGTTCAACCTTATCGCTGACAGAGCATGGCGAGAGCAGCAAAAGAGGTCAGTTGATGAACAATTCGTGCAGCTGACACAGATTAAGGTCACGATGTGGTTCTTAGTATCCTGAGATCATGGCATAAAATATACAAGCAGCAGATGGAAAAATGTTTACACAAAGCCACCAGGAAGTATTTTTGGAAGGCAACTCTTTTGCAAACAAACCTTTAGTGCATCCATATAGTACCCTCTGAATACGCAGCGGCATGTTAGTGCTCTACGTTACGCGCGGCTAATTTGTCGTTAGATTCCCTGTTAATTGAGGATTCTCAAAAACCGTTAATCGTCCACAGTTTTGTCTTGGACCTTCATGGGGGCTACAAGGGAGCTATTTTTATGCCTTCAGGCAGCATGTGAAGGTCCACTTCAAGGGCCGTTAATGTAGGTTTAGTCATGTGCTTGTGAGGGTGTCAAGATGACTGCTGTTGCTTCTACCTTCAGAGTGTTTTCGTGATTCTAAGGGGTAGTATTCGTAGTCCCGAAGATGGCGCGAGGCCAAACGTCGGCGAAAAACGGCTATTGTCAAGTAATATGCCGCACTCATGTGCACCTCCTTCGAACGCTGTGCCTGCATTCGCTGTAGTTGATTCACAACATGACCATTTGGTGAGCCATTCCCTTAGCTTGGATCAGCAGAAGCCGCTGAAGAGGTCTGTGCCCTTATACGACTGCGAGGCTTTAGATTGGGTCTACCTGCTGGTAGAGTTTCTCTTCTCTCACCCGCGAAAAGCGACGTGAAAGGCGTTACAGACCATGACCATTACATGTGTCGATAAATGATGCAGCGATTATCATTAACGACCCAATTCAGAATCCAGGCCATTCTGTGTCCCGACAACATTCCTGGAGCAACAGAACAACGCCTTAGAAACCGGCCGTTGAGCTCCCCGCAACGCCAACGCTCGCAGCTGGGCCGTGCTGGGACCGGGCGCGCTGCTGCCGCTGCTGACCATGGGAGTGTATAAACACAGACACGCAGTGTTTGTTTACCACCATTAGCGCGTCACCGAGCACACCCGGCCACCGGCTGGCAACCGCCGGCTGCTGGTTCGCGCTTGTTTGCCGCCGCCAGTTGGGTGCTGGGGACGCGTCTTTTGCTGCACGTCACTGGTCATTGGCCGTCATTGCCCGCCGATGACTGTTGGCCGTCTTACACCGGGCGCCGCGCCGTGGCTGCCCGTTTCCCCGCCGTACCTGGGGGGGGGGGGGGGGCGACCCTCCACCGCCGTCACCTGACTGGCCGCGGCCTCGTGGCATTTCCGCCTCGTCCGCGCATCTATCGTCCCCGCCGCCAGTCCACGGCCGGTGCGGGGTGGCGAAGCGTGAGGCGGCCGCCCGCAGGGCAGAAACAGAGGCAGATGTGGCACCCCGTGTTCCCCTGTCCCCGCCCGCCGCCCGCCCGGTTCTGATGCGATCAAGCTGGTCGGTCGGCGCTTTTGATGTCCTGTCCGGCTCGCACTTAATGCGTGGACGGGCCCGGAAGTGGCGCCGGCACCCGGTTGCCCACCTCGGGAACGGGTTCTCAAGACAGGGGACCGTCTGCCGCGGGGGGCTGGGCGAGGGAAGGGAGGGGGGGGGGGGGGGGGTGGCGTGCAGGACGAGCGGCGCCCAGCTCAGTCCGGGACAGGCGACGGCGGCGGGCGGGGCGGGTACTGCGCCGCACCTGTGAGACCGGCCCCGAAGCGCGCGTGACTCGGGCGCCGGCCGACACCCAGCCCCTGCACGGCTACAGGGCGTGGCGGCGTTTTGGAGGTGTGGACACGCCGGGAGGCGGTGGGTGCTGTGGTGGCCGGGCGGAGCCGGGAGGCGGCGGGTGCTGCGGTGGCCGGGCGGAGCCGGGAGGCGGTGGGTGCTGTGGTGGCCGGGCGGAGCCGGGAGGCGGTGGGTGCTGTGGTGGCAGGGCGGAGCCGGGAGGCGGCGGGCGCTGTGGTGGCCGGGCGGAGCCGGGAGGCGGTGGGTGCTGTGGTGGCCGGGCGGAGCCAGGAGGCGGCGGGCGCTGTGGTGGCCGGGCGGAGCCGGGAGGCGGTGGGTGCTGTGGTGGCCGGGCGGAGCCGGGAGGCGGTGGGTGCTGTGGTGGCCGGGCGGAGCCGGGAGGCGGCGGGCGCTGTGGTGGGCGGCGGAGACCTTTCTCGGTCACGCCATGCCGGAGCGTCACTGACCGCCATCAGCTGTGGTGGCCGGCGGAGACCTTTCTCGGTCACGCCATGCCGGGGCGTCACTGACCGCCGTCAGCTGGGAGACTTTTCAGCGGGAGAGCAGGACTGATGGTGCAGAGCGCAGTGGAAGGGACGGCGACTGAGCGTGCAGCTTGGCACCTCGCACTGTACCGAAACATGACTGTGCTGCTCAAAGGCGTGTGACCCGATTTGGGCCAGAGCTAGGTACCGTGAAGGACATTTCTTTTTAGTCACACGAGAGAAAAGCGTGCGGAATTTTCGTTCGCCCTGGCACACGTTCTAACACCTGGGGCTTATTTCGTATGGTTTGGGTTCAAGGAAACTGTCATCATCGCCTTCACCCTCAGTTGGGATGGTGTTAAATGTAACCGTTCTCGCCACAGTCTCCTCATCCGCCCCGCCGGCCACTGGACCGAGGGACGGCTGTCCATCCGCCCCATCGACCACTGGACCGAGGGACGGCTGTCCATACGCTCCACCGATCACTGGACCGAGGGACGGCTGTCCATCCGCTCCACGGACCACTGGACCGAGGGATGGCTGTCCATCTGGCTGGCCGTTAACTCCTCCAGCAGTTAGCGTGCGTGATACATAGGCAAACTTTGCTTTTACGAGCGCTGAGCGCTCAGTTAATGACTGGTCATGATCACGGGCCATCAATTGCTTAGCTTAGCTGCAGCCTGTCGTCTCCGGCCAGCGGTAACAGTCAAGACCTGGACCTCACTGCCCCTGACAAGCCAGGTGCACGCTGCGTTCCTCAACTGGCGGCCATGCCCTGTGGTCGCAACTCTGCGAGCGGAGTATTCAAATTAGGCGTGATCATCAGGCTCAGGTGTCTGCCTATTAGGGCTACATTCCGTCTCCGGGAGCGTGATGGGATGGGGATGAGGAGTGATGGGATGGGGATGAGGAGTGATGGGATGGGGATGAGGAGTAATGGGATGGGGATGGGGAGTGATGGGATGGGGATGGGGAGTGGTGGGATAGGGATGGGGAGTGATGGATGGGGATGGGAATGGGGGATGGGGGATGTGAGTGGGATGGGGATGGGGTGATGGGGGATGGGGATGGGATGTGGAGGGGGAGTGATGGGATGGGGATGGGGGAAGTGATGGGATGGGGATGGGGAGTGGTGGATGGGGATGGGGAGTGATGGGATGGGGATTGGCAAGTGGTGGGATGGAGATGGGGAGTGATGGGATGGGGATGGGGAGTGATGGGACGGGGATGAGGATGGTGGGGGATGGGAATGGGGAGAGTGGTGGGATGGGGATGGGGAATAGTCGGTTGCTGATCGGCCACCGCAAGCGGCGGTGGTATGCTGAACAAGCGGCACGGTGAACATTCTTCAGCGTCTCTGCTGGCATTAGCGTCGCGACGAGGCGGGCCGCTCCAGCGATCCCTCCCGCTGCCGTCTGGTGGCCGGGACAGGGACAGGGTCGAGGGCGGGCCGCCCAGCGATTCCTCCCGCTGCGTCTGGTGGCCGGGACAGGGATAGGGCCGAGGCGAGCCGCTCCAGCGATCCCTCCCGCTGCCGTCTGGTGGCCAGGACAGGGACAGGGTCGAGGCGTGCCGCTCCAGCGATCCCTCCCGCTGCCGTCTGGTGGCCGGGACAGGGACAGGGTCGAGGCGGGCCGCTCCAGCGATCCCTTCCGCTGCCGTCTGGTGGCCGGGACAGGGACAGGGCCGAGGCGAGCCGCTCCAGCGATCCCTCCCGCTGAGGTCTGGTGGCCGGGACAGGGACAGGGCCGGGGCGAGCCGCTCCAGCGATCCCTCCCGCTGCCGTCTGGTGGCCAGGACAGGGACAGGGCCGGGGCGAGCCGCTCCAGCGTTCCCTCCCGCTGCCGTCTGGTGGCCGGGACAGGGACAGGGTCCGAGGCGAGCCGCTCCAGCGATCCCTCCCGCTGCCGTCTGGTGGCCATGGCCGGGACAGGGACAGGGCCGAGGCGGGCCGCTCCAGCGATCCCTCCCGCTGCCGTCTGGTGGCCGGGACAGGGACAGGGTCGAGGCGGGCCGCTCCAGCGATCCCTCCCGCTGCCGTCTGGTGGCCGGGACAGGGACAGGGTCGAGGCGGGCCGCTCCAGCGATCCCTTCCGCTGCCGTCTGGTGGCCGGGACAGGGACAGGGCCGGGGCGAGCCGCTCCAGCGATCCCTCCCGCTGCCGTCTGGTGGCCGGGACAGGGACAGGGCCGGGGCGAGCCGCTCCAGCGATCCCGGCAGTAGGGAGTGCTGCCGCCGGTCGTCTGGCGCAGCGCGCTGCAGGACTCGCCCCCGTCTCCGGCCGGGCCGGGCTGGGGGGGGGGGGGGGGGGCACCACATCGCCGCGAGGCGACGTGCTGCTGCTGCCTGCTGCATGGCTTTAGCCGGCTGGGGGCGCGCCGAACGACACACCTGTGTCGTCGTCTGGCCGGGGCGATCCGGTCTGACGGCAGCGGCATCACACGCCAAACTCAGCGGGCTCAGGTGGCGTGGAACACGGCATAGCTGAGAGACGGAGGCGGAGCGAGCTCCACCCCGGCACACAGCGAGCTCTTTTCCGCCAGAGGACGGCTCAGAGGCGCCGGTCGAAGCCAGTCTGTCGGCAGGGCACGGTCAGTCCATCCGTTGGCATCTGGCCCAGCTGGCCGTGCTCGCCCCGGTTCGTGCCGCGCCGTATACTCCGCACTGTCAGCGGTGGGCGCGCTCTGCCGATGAGCCGCGGAGCACGATCCTGTTAGGCTGACCGTCCCAGCAGGAGCCGTCGGCTCGGGCGCCCGCGGCGCGAGCCAAGGCCGACCAGCGCCGATGACGTCAGCGGCGGCATGGCCGGCGCTGACGGGGTACCGACGTCAGTCACTCCGAAGTCACGTGCGGCGCGCCGTGTTTGTGTGTTTTTGACAGGGCATGAGGCGATTTCGGCCGAGTGGGTGCCGGCGCGGGCCTGTTCCTATTCAGATGGCCGGGGCCGTCGGAGACAAACAGAGGCGAGCGGCGCCTCGCAGGACTGTCCGTCGGCGACCCGTGATGAATAGTGTTTACTCGTCGGCCCGACGCGCCACTGATACGCAATGCTGATTGTTATTTTAGCGACGCGTCGGCTAGCGAGGCCGGTCAGTAGGCTA
The DNA here is from genome assembly GCF_011947565.3 of Pollicipes pollicipes. NCBI lineage: Eukaryota > Metazoa > Arthropoda > Thecostraca > Pollicipedomorpha > Pollicipedidae > Pollicipes > Pollicipes pollicipes. The sequence goes on along the minus strand of NW_023596136.1, from coordinate 7,948,662 downwards.
TTGTGTGGGGTGAGGAGACCACAAATTGTCGGCGTCACTGCAGCCCGGTGATGACGCCTGGTGGTGGGCACCGAGTCCAGCGCACAAGCCCGCTCACACCTGGCATGCAGATCTGGACTTCCTGAGTGATCCATCTCTGTCCCGGGCGCTCCAGAGATCATGTGGTCAGTGTCCTAGGCGATGTGAATGGGAGCGGGTCGTACGGTCACCCTCTCGGATGATCAGCCTCATAAATATACACCCGAGCTGTGCTACTCTCTGGCGCCATGATGCTCTCAGCGAGACAGTGACCGGTGACCGGTGAGTGGGTCAGTGACTGGTGACCGGTCAGCAAGAGTGACCGGTGACCGGTGAGTGGGTCAGTGACCGGTGACCGGTCAGCGAGAGTGACCGGTGACCGGTGAGTGGGTCAGTGACTGGTGACCGGTCAGCGAGAGTGACCGGTGACCGGTGAGTGGGTCAGCGACCGGTGACCAGTGAGTGGGGAAGTAACCGGTGGCTGATAAGTAGGTCAGCAACCAGTGACCGGTCAGCGAGACAGTGATCGGTGACCGGCCAGCGAGACAGTGACCGGAGACCGGCCAGCGAGACAATGTGCGGGGACCGGTCAGCGAGACAGTGGCCGGTGACCGGTCGACGGCGCGACCAAAACGGATACACTGCGCCCCACCAAGGCGTGAGTGAGCTGGAACCGCCGTGGCACGCCGGGCGGAAGGAGCGGCACGGCGCGGACCTGCGCGGTCGTGAGTCACACGCTGTGTACGGTCCATGGCCGGGCAGCGGAGCCGGCGCTGACATCCGGCATTGCGGACCGCTCTACGACCTTGGTCGGGCCGATGGTGCTCTCTGTATAGCGTGCTCAACGTGTGGGTTTTGGTGCCAAATCGCGTGTTTGCTGGGTGGAACTTGCCGTTGTCCGAGAGAAAAACCTCGCGCCAGGTAAGCGCATGGTGCACCGGGAGCTGAAGTGGGCGTAACTAGGTTTGGTCGCTGACGGTAGCATTCGTGAACTTCATAGGACGGTGCCTACAGAGCCAATAATGACTGCAGACAGCTAATTGGGCAAGTCGCCTGTCATCCGTCGGTCCAATACGGTGACACACATAAGTAATGACGAGTACATGTCCGTTCTGTGTTATTCACTCCGGACCGGTCACTAATTAATTTCCGCCCGCGCTTTTTCCCCACCCTTGAGCTCATTTGGAGGCTAATGCTGCGGCGGCAGTCGGTGCTGTCGTCTGCTGGGATTATCTGCATTCGTCACGGACGGCGAGCCGGTCGCAGTGTGCGCCTGTCACCGTCACGGCGACGGCGCCCGTCCAGCGCGGCCGTCCAGCTGGGTTAGCAGTGGGCCGGCCCGCGCGCGGGCTGTTTTTCCGGCGTCACACCGCGGGTCCATCATGCTCGCTCCATTACCGAGATTAACCGCTGAACAAAGGTGACACCGGCCGACGCATCCTAACGAGCGCGTCACAGCTGTTTTTGCGCGGCACACGCGATGAGCGGAACAGTGCGGATTTGTCACCCCGTCCGCTTCGGGGCGGCTAAAAAGGCGGACAATTGCCGTGACTGTGCGGAGTGGACCGTTGCCTGCAGCGGCCTGGGCGTGCGATGGATCGCGCTTGAAGCCGCTTAAGTCGACCTGTAGAGATCCGCTGATCATCTGGAGGTGGCTGTCGAGATGCCTCCGCTCGCGAACCGTTGGCCTCTCGGCTTCAGCCTGGCGTGGGGCTCGCTCGGTGCCTGTATGGTGCGGTGTCCGGCGGGAGGTCCTCAGCGGTCCGCCGCGGAGTCCTGCGGGAGGTCCTCAGCGGTCCGCCGCGGACCCTGCAGCCGAGCCGGCACCAGCCTGGCCGGTGCGGCGCGTCTCGGGCCGCCAGCTGGTCAGTTTTCCTCAGGTGAATGGGCAGTGGGCATGCAGCGGACTCCGATCTGGTCCGTGCGACACGTGCTGTTGTGGTTCGGTCGGGTTCGGCTGGGCTGGCACAGCGCGGCGGCCTGTCCCGCCCGGCTGCGGGTGATAGTCACGCCCGAGGGGTGGCGTCGAGGCTCGGCAGGCAGGCAACTAACCAGCCGACCACAAACTGACTGCACGGGGCGCTGGTGGCATCAGAACAGGACCCCGCACGGTGACATACGACCCGTGTGGCTGCGCCCCTGACCTGTGCTGACCCGGGGTGACGCACGGCAGCAGCCAGTGTCACACGGCCGCCGCACGCGGCTGTCGTGCGAGCCGCCTCCTCTACAAGGTCCCCGGAAGTCGACTGGAATGCAGCGCCCGCGGTAATAATGGCGCGGCGGCTGGCGAGGCCGACGGTACGGGACGGGCGCCGGTGTCCCTCCCCGCCACACCTGTACCGCCGGCGCCCCCCGCGCCCTGTCGGCGTGCCGCCGGGTGGTGTACAGCGACGTGGGTCGTCTAACGAGCGCAGAGACGGCCGACAGCCGGCTCGGGGCTAAGCTGCCTGGTGTCGTCACGGAGGGGACGTCGCGCGCCGCAGCGGCGGCGACCCGTCTCACGTGCAGCTGCGCACCGTGACAACACACGCGCCCACACACACCAGGCACAAAGCCGCGATTCGGCGGCGGTGCAGACCGACATGCCCTGGGCCGGGGTCAGTGAACCGACGACGTTCGGTGCGTGTGTTGTTCCCAATCGCGTATCAGATAGCCCTATCAAAGCAATTACAGATACCGGCGCTCGCGATCGCCGCAGCAAATGAAGCGTCATTGGCGAATCAAACAAGCGCAGGGCACCGCGCGGCGCTGTAAAACCGAGGTGAAACCCGACTGGAGTCAACATGCGCGCCGTCGGCGTGCCATGCTGACCCAGGGGAGTTTGTTCGCTGTGCGGGCGGCCCGATGGAATGCGAGTGCATGTGCGCGGCGCCGCTCGCGTATCGCGGGCGCCGCCCGCCGGATCTCTCGCACCCGGGCGCTGGAGCCGTGCGATGACCGGCGAGTCCGTTATCAGTCTCGCCCGCCGGTGAGAGTGACGAGCGACGCGTTGGGAACAAGGAGAAACCGATCGATGTCAAACTCCCCAGCAATGCAGAGTTCAGACATGCAGACCCAGACATGTCGCGCTGGTTGCGTTCTGTCACGACCGGGTGCCGGTGGCCGTTTTTCAGTTAGCATCGCTGAACCCGTGTGAACCTTACGGCGTCGTTTTCCCATTATGGTCTCCGCATTTCTCCGTGGTCCGCTTGCAGACATTGGCGGCGGTCTTGACTCTTCACGAGACACGCGCGCTACATCGGCCCACTCTCTGTTATTGGTTGCATTTGTTGTTCGGCGCTGTGCTGCCTCGCTGGTGTGTAGTGTCGAGGCGGCTACAGACACCCTCTCCAAGAGAGATTGCATAACTCACAGATGGGGGTGGAATACTTTGCGCAAGTCGGAAATGCGGGTTGAGGCGTTTTGCGCGCTGTCTGTCTAATCCATTGTTATTCGTCAGCGAGAGCGTGGTTGCCTGTCATTATGAGTGTATCACGTGCACGTTTCCCCACGCTGAACCGACCCGTCCTGCCGCAGGCTCCACGACTGACCTGGCCAGCGTAGTGGAGATGTTCGACAGCCTGCTGGAGCGCAGTCGCAGCGCGGTGGCGCGCGAGGCCGGCTCCGACTCGGACCAGGCCGAGCGCTCGCCGCCCGACTCGCCGGAGCGCACGCCGGCGCCCCTGCGGTCGCTGCAGATCGTCGAGGAGCGCGACGAGCCGGCGCCGGCTCCAGAGCGCAAGCGTGACCCGCGCGCTGGCCGCTACACCAAGCGCCGCTCGGCCGAGCCGCGCCCGCTCTCGGTCAGCTCCACCTCGTCCTCGTCCTCGTCCGCCTGCAGCTCGCTGCCGCGCGGCCGCGCCTGGCGCCTGCAGGGCGACGAGCCGGCGCGACAGGAGACCGGCGGCCTCCGCAAGTCGGCCAGCTCAGGTCAGTGGCTGGGGACGGCGGGGCGGCCAGCTGGGGACGGCAGGACCCTGAGGCACGGACCGGTCTCGGCCCGGGGACGGCAGCACACCAGGTCGTGGTTCAGTGAGGTTGACAGATGAAGTCAGGCCAGCTTAGTGAGGGACATGCTTCGCCACGAGTAACACGCGTTTTCACCCGCCCCAAATGGCGCCACGAGTGAACGGGGCGGGGGCGTCTGGCTTCTCCACTTTCTGACGTGGTCCCAGACAGAGCTTCCTGAGGCAGAGGTGCCGGACCGCCAGCCACACCGTGGAAGGCAGGGTTTACACGTTCTCTTGCAACCGTCAGTGGCAGCAACACCTCTCAGCGTGCGGCGTCTCCGGGTCCGCGCGTCGTTAGCGGGGACCTCGGGTCCAGCAGCCGGTGTCTCTGGGTTCGCGCGTCGTTAACGGGGACCTTGGGTCCAGCAGCCAGTGTCTCCGGGTTCGCGCGTCGTTAGCGGGGACCTCGGGTCCAGCAGCCGGTGTCTCCGGGTTCGCGCGTCGTTAACGGGGACCTCGGGTCCAGCAGCCGGTGTCTCTGGGTTCGCGCGTCGTTAACGGGGACCTCGGGTCCGGCAGCCGGTGTCCCCGGGTCCGCGCGTCGTTAGCGGGGAGGGCCCTCGGGTCCGGCAGCCGGTGTCTCCGGGTGCACCAGCCCACTCTGTCACGCACCGCGAGCGCCCACGCTCGCTTCCGCCGCCGCCCTCACTCGGTGTGGAGAGCGGCCTGCTTTGTCGGTTCATGAGACTGTTCTCACGGGCGCTGACTGAGCCGCCCCGCTAACGGGGACAGTCTCGGCAGAGCGCTCCCGCCCGGCTCCCATTTGGGTCACCGCCCCACCGCTGGCCGCCGCTCATGGGCACTTCACCCCGTGCACAGTGCATGCTCACGGCGTGCGAGCATGAAATGCGCCAACGGCTACCATGTGTGAAAGAGCTGTTAGGTCTGACTGATCTGGCTGGCCCTTTCTTGCGCCCCAGTTTCTCCGCTGTGGAGACTGGTGGGGTGGGAGGATATTGCGGTGTGGTGATCGTGTCAGTGTTCCCCCGTGTTCACACTGTTTGGTTCGCCTCCGACTCACTGCAGGGGCGCGCTACGTACCGTGACGTTTGGTGCCTCCGGGCCAATCAAGTATTAACGCCTCTTTCGTCCGGAACCACATGCGTGCCCACAACACCGGATCCGACCAGCGTGTGTCTGAATAAATCTGCCACCGACTTTAAGCCAGCCGTTGCGCTCATTGTATCCCGGAACCGCAAACCTGCATAGCCAAGTGGCAATGCAATACCGGCGGCCGGCGTCAGGTTTGCCAGCCGGGCGGTGCGACCCATCCGGTCACGTCGCATGCGTCACGCTGCCGCGGTGCTTTCTTCACGCGCCCCTGCACCCGCCGCCCCGCCGTCCCAGGGGTCCTGCCATAAACTCCCCGGACGTGGACGCCAACGGGCGGGTGGACCGACTCCCCTGGGGTGCAGCGCGGCTCGGCCGTTGGCCGCGCATGACGGCGGGGAGCGACGCGACGACGCGGGCACGGCGCTCCGCCGACAGCCGACAGCGGCGCACGCGAGCGCCGGCCGCACGTGGCTGCCTCCGACGGGAAGCTTGTTCCGACGCGGGGTCGTGCCGAGAGAGGTCACCGGGCTCGGGCCGGCGCCGAGCGCGGCCGCGATCGCCGGCTGCCTGCCACCCGCAGGTCGATACTGTCCCGTGTGCAGGCGCTGTTTGGCCGCGGCATCCGGGGGGCAGCCGACGCCTGCACCAGCCGGCGCCGCTGGGTAACAAAGCAGCCGGCCGGTGGGACGGCCCGGCGGCAGTACCCCCCTGGTCCGCTGCTGTCGTCAGCGCCCGGAGTCAGGAGCCGCCCGCTCCGGCCGCGTGCCGCACCCCTGCCCGGCGTGCGGCGTCCGGCGGCCGCTCCGACGGGTTTATTTGTTCAGCGGCGACGCGGCTAGGTGGCGCTGCGCCGCGCGCCGGTCGTCGCGCGAAGCCGCCGTCTCGCGGCCGCTGTCGCGCGTCATCCGTCAGGCGGGCGCGTGACCTGACAAACGCGGCGCGTCGCGCGAGGGTCGGTCGTGCGCGCCGCCGGGCCCGGCCGCTTTCGCTGCGTTCTGGGGCGCCCGAGGGCGGCCCGATGCAGCGCGCACGCCTCATTACCCTGGACGTGCGCCTCGTTACAACGCACGCCAACCAAGCACAGTTGCCGCCCGTCAGCTGGTCGGCCGGGTCTTCCGGCGTAATCGGCGGCTGTGCTGCATAGCGAGCCGCATCGGGGGAGCTCGGCGCGCTGGCTGGGATGTCGGCGAGACGCTGGAGCGTTTCTGTTGAGGAGGCCGGTGTGCTGCCGCTAGCCCGGGCTGAGGATGCCGCTACTGCTGCTGCCGAGAGAGGGGACACCCGATCCTCTGTCGCCGAGTATGGTCCTTCTCGCTGGGACACCTTGTGCGACCCGACCAAACGAAAGCGGCCAACATGAGCGCACCATTAATCACGACATTGTCGACAATTACCAAGTAGGGCTTGTCGCGTACGATTAAGTGGAGACAGCGTTCAGAAGCGACAGCCGGCTCCTGGTGTCCCCTGCGATAAATTCTCCAACCGAGGGCACAAGTGAAATGGCTGCCGCCCCGAGTGAAACGTTAAATGGATGCTGAGATCTTAATCCCGCGACGCAGACCGGGACAAAGCCTTAGCGGGCCTGTCCGTGGAAGCTGCTGGCACGGTGTTCGGGCTCTTTCCTCTAATCACGCGGCTTCATCAGTGAGAGCGTTTAAAGCTGACTCGATGCCTCGAAATTTACAGATATCCCCGCTCCTCTCAGAGCGCAAAAGGAAACCGCGGCCAAAGAGATTGATTGTGGGGCAAATTTAGTTTTCATAATGTTCTGAGTCCAACACTGGGACGGTATCCACGAGAGGTTCGGAACCCTGCGGCGTCAACCCTCGCCAACATTGGGGTGATATCGAGGGGCTCGGAACCCTGCAGCGTCAACCCTCGCCAACATTGGGGCGGTATCCGCGAGAGATTCGGAGCCCCGCAGCGTCAACCCTCGCCAACATTGGGGTGATATCGAGGGGCTCGGAACCCTGCAGCGTCAACCCTCGCCAACATTGGGGCGGTATCGAGAGGTTCGGAACCCCGCAGTGTCAACCCTCGCCATCTGGACGGGACGCGGCCACGTCCTCTGTGCCGAACCTTGCACTTTCTCCAGGTTCCTACTGGGACACCCGCTGTCATGCGACGAACGCTCCGCACGCACTCCGTGCATTGCTCCGTCACCGCCCGGCATTGTAGAAGTAAGTGTGTCGAGCGAAAAGTGAACGGAAGGCGCCGCTTGACGGTGACTCGGACAGGATGCCCCAGGTTTGTTATTGCAGTATCAAACGCGCTCCTACTTGTCCGCTATTCACAGACTCAGTGACTGCCAGCGGCGTAGATTCGATGCCATAAACGCCACTAGTGGTTACATCATGTAGGCCGTACCATTTGGTTGCACGTGAGCCAAACCTTTGCATCAGAAGGCGAGTAACAGGACTACGTAGAACATACACAACATTGCAGATGTCAGTTTCTCAGGAGCGCACGCCATCCTCGCCCGCGAACGAACCGCAGCTCCCGTGCAGTTGTGCGCAGTCCTAGCCGGCCGAGGAGCGTCCCACGTGTGGCCGTGGCGTGCGTTGCGCGTGCGTTGCGTGACCGGGCCGCGTTGCGTGCTGATGCGCCTGTTTGAGTCAGGCAGTCGCGACAGATGATCCGGGCGGGGCGGCCCGCAGCTACGCGCAGAATGCGGCCGGCCACGGCGGCGGCGTGACAGATGGAGCCGGCGTGCGCGGCCGGCTGCCGGCGCCGACGCCCGAGTGCTGCTAATTTGGCGGCGGCCGCCTCGCACACCTGCCGTTGCGTCGCTGGGGGGCGCCGTGTGTCGGACGCGTGACCCAACCTTGCTGACTCGAGGTGGCCGCGGAAGGCGCGCCTCAGCCGGCGACCAGGGTGGAACGGCGTGCGTTAAATGGACTCTCGCCTGGGACCACCTCGGATGGAAGCGGGTGTTCGTGGCTGCGGCTGAGCTTTGCTATGAGGTAGTCCCAGGCTGTGGCTGAGCTCTGTTTATAGGTGGGCTATGGCTGAGCTATGTTGTGAAGTAGTCCGTGGCTGTGGCTGAACTATGTTGTGAGGTGGTCCGTGATTATTACTGGGCCCGGCTATGGAGCGGTCCTCGGTCATGACTGAGGCCCGTCGCCCGGCGGTCCGTGTTTGCGACCGAGCCCCGTCGCGAGGTGACCCCAGTCCGCCGAGCGTGACGGGCCCCACTGCCGGCCGCACGGCTCGGCTCAGGTGTCGGCGGGCCCAGCCGACCGCCGGCGGGCACGTCACGATAACGGGAGCCGCCGGCCGGACCGGCACCTGCCGCCGCCGCTTGCCCTCCCCCTCCCCCCCCCCACCCCCCTCCTCCTGCTCCACCGCTACCGAACAGGCCGGCCGAGCGTCAACGCCGGCGCCGGCAGGTGCTGGGTCGAGCCGGTCGAAAGCAGCTGGACTCTGGGATGACAAGCCACGGCTGGCCAGCTGCCGCTGAGCTGCACGGGCATCATGCTGACATTTCGCCAGGTTATGTCGTGCTCTGTAGCGATAGGTGTTCTAGTGTTGGGCTGGTGCACTGACGTTATTAAATCCGGAGTATGGTCTCTAGTGTTGAGCTGGTGCACTGACGTTATTAAATCCGGGACATGGCCTTCCAGTGTTGAGCTGGTGCACTGACGTTATTAAATCCGGAGTATGGTCTCTAGTGTTGAGCTGGTGCACTGACGTTATTTAATCCGGGGCATGGTCTTCTAGTGTTGAGCTGGTGCACTGGCGTTATTATATCCGAAGTATGGTCTCTAGTGTTGGGCTGGCGCACCGACGTTATTAAATCCGGAGTATCGTCTCTAGTGTTGAGCTGGTGCACCGACGTTATTAAATCCGGAGTATGGTCTCTAGTGTTGAGCTGGCGCACCGACGTTATTAAATCCGGAGTATGGTCTGTAGTGTTGAGCTGGTGCACTGGCGTTATTAAATCCGGAGTATCGTCTCTAGTGTTGAGCTGGTGCAGTGACGTCATTATATCCGGAGCATGGTCTCTTCTGTCAAATTTTACTGGCCATGCACTTTGTTTCTGTCTGTTTTCTCCTGCCTCCACCACGCGCCCGAGCGCCGGTTCGGCGCGGACTGGGTGGGCTCCAGCCCAGACAGGCCGGCCATATGCGAACATGGCGAGGCTCCGCGGCGCCGTCCCGTAACATATTCCAAGCATCTGATCTGATAGCACTGATGGGACGCGCCGCACTCGTCTTATATCGCTATCTGGCCGTCCAGAGCCGCTACGCGGTACGGGTTTTCCACAAAACGGTACGACGGCGACGTGCGGGAACCCGTGTTCCGACCGGCACAGCGGCGCTTTAAATTACTAGCTATTAGCCGTTCGCCTGTGATCGCAGCCGTTACACGGGAGGCTCCTTAGCGGCGCGCGGCCTCTCTTCGGTCAGCCAACTCTCCACTGGGCCGACCGGTCGGGAGCAGGCCTTGTTGGGAAGGTGACCAGCTCGCACGTCATCCCCTGAACCCTGACGAGGTGGGGGCCCTCCGCCATACCGCCGTCCCCGGACCCTGACGTGTGCCGGCCCTCCGCCATACCGCCGTCCCCCGGACCCTGACGTGTGCTGGCCCTCCGCTGCACCGCCGTCCCCGGACCCTGACGTGTGCTGGCCCTCCGCTGCACCGCCGTCCCCCGGACCCTGACGTGTGCCAGCCCTCCGCTGCACCGCCGTCCCCGGACCCTGACGTGTGCCGGCCCTCCGCTGCACCGCCGTCCCCCGGACCCTGACGAGGTGGGGGCCCTCCGCTGCACCGCCGTCCCCCGGACCCTGACGTGTGCCAGCCCTCCGCTGCACCGCCGTCCCCCGGACCCTGACGTGTGCCGGCCCTCCGCCATACCGCCGTCCCCCGGACCCTGACGTGTGCTGGCCCTCCGCTGCACCGCCGTGCTGACTGTCGAAAGTCAGAGACTGTGTAATTAGATAAGTTTACGATGAATGTAACTGCTGTGGTCATTAGCGTTGTAGTTTATCATGCTGATAGCGGTGGCGAAACTGAGACGCGGTCTGGTAGGTCTTGAACCCGCGACCTCGCTGTAACAAGTCAGTTAGCACACCCTGAACTAAGGCGATCACTCGTGGCCCGCGGACATTTGATGGGTAATCATCGAGAGCATGACTAGCCACGCATTTTCAGCTCCGCCTACCTGGTTTAAATCCCTACTCTCATCTTGGGTGGCAGCGCGAGTCATCCGCATAATGCTGCACTAAATCTTGCGCTGTACACTGTCAGTGCGCAGGCTATGCTCGCTCCGTTGAGTGCCGTCGTTTGTATGCACCACGCGTGGCGCCTGGTGGCCGTGTTTATTGTTCTGGATGCGTGGTGAGGGGTCGCGTCGATGGTCACGCCTGTTTCGGATTGGTACCATAATAACCACTCGTGATTATATTTGTGTCTTGGTCGCCTGCGAGATGGTGAACGTGGTGGTGTTTGTTAAGTTGAAAAGTCAGGTGTTTCGACGTGATTTCAATTGTGGCGCTACACATAACAAGAAGTGTGACTGAGCTTGTGACACCTGACACCGTCTTCGAGCGGGTTTTTACTGAAAACACATGAATGGCAGCTGACGATCGGGGTTCCGTTACTGACATCTGTGCTGTGGCCGGCAGGCTCGGGCGACAGCGGCCTTTCGTCGCCGCTGACCTTCATGGCGTCGCCGACCTCCCCAGGGGCCCTGCGACCGCGCCTCTGCGACCCCAGCCTCACCTACATCGACCGCGTTGTGACCGAGGTCATCGAGACCGAGGCCATCTACGTCAACGACCTGCGCCAGATCATCGAGGTAAGACGGGAGGAGTGAGAGGACACAGTCAACGACCTGCGCCAGATCATCGAGGTGAGACGGGAGGAGTGAGAGGACACAGTCAACGACCTGCGCCAGATCATCGAGGTGAGACGGAAGGAGTGAGAGGACACAGGCCTCGGGCCAGTCGGCAGGACGGCGGCGCGCTGTCCGATCTCCAGGCGATCCCAGACAAAAACCCAGACCGGAGTCCCAAAAGTTGTGCAAGAAAGCAGCGTGTGTTGGCCGGGTTTCGCGCGTCGCTCGCCGCTCGTCATCGCCGGAGTGATGACTGGAACCGAGCAGCCGCCGTCCGACGTGCCCCGACGTTTGACCAGTGTTTCATCTCTGCCATTTCCTGCAGCAATCGGCAGTTTGCGTTCCAATGTACCTATCAAGTTGACTCAGACTGAGCAAACTGCACTCGCCCGTGCGCCTGATTGCTCGTCGGCGACGCCACGAGCGGACGACTTTCCTGCCGACTGGGCCTGCCGCCTGTTGCCGGCCGAGCAGTGCTCGCCATGACGGGAATGCGGGAGGCCACGACGGAAGGGCTGTCTCTGGCGTCCAGTACCCGCCGTTATCGGCGGCCGGCCGGGTGGCGACCATCTGGTCCCCATCACGACCGCCGGGGTCACCTCCGACGCTCGCTAACTGCTCTGATTGGTCACATGCTGGCTCCGCCCGCGATCTTTGGACGGGCTTGGTCGGATCTCCGGGTGGCGGCGGGCGTCGTGGGACTGGGGGGGTCTGCTACGGACGACGCCAGCCTGCTGCGTCAGCGATACTTGGTCTGGTTGTCGATAAAAACCGCCCTTGAAACCAAAAAAGCCTTGCTGTGTGTCCAGGCCGGCCTTGACGTCCGATCTGGGGATACGGGAAGATGGATAGACCCATGGCTCTTCCGCGGCACCGACTGATTAACGATACGCCTCGCTGCTATGGATTCGCAGAGATCAATTAGTATTCATTTCAGTTGATCTTGTTCAGTTGTGCTCTTACTCGCACCGTTTTGGTCCAATCAACTTAAAATTCTAGTAGCTGAAAGGCGTCCAAAGCCAAAAAGGTCACCGCTTAAAGAAGAAAAACTGACATCCATATTCTGGCACACGCAACAAAGTTGTAATGTAGCTCTTTACAGTAAACTGGTAATGGTGCACGGTAATATCGGGCCGCAAACCAAGCCGTTGACTCCCTGAGACGGCCGGTTGTAAATGAAGTTTTACAAGGTAGGCATACATGAAGTGGGCCTGGAGCCATGCTTGATATGTGAATCTCAGCCACGGGGTGAGGAAACCCCGCTGAACGTTCGTGTACCTTCCTCTCAGCGGCTGGCCGTGTGTATCCGCGTTGCAAACTGTCCGTTTCCGGACCATAAACAAGTCATTCTCGCCGGCGTTGAAGCACAGCGCCGGGCCGAGGCGGAAATAGTCGGCGCCGGCTCCGTAGAGACGGCCGGGGCCGGAGCCGAAGCCGGAGCCGGAGCCGGAGCTGGAGCTGGCCCGACCGAAGCGAAGATAGTGGAGCCAGCGCTGCAGTCTGTACGGTCGAGGCAGAGGAAGCGGGGACCCGTCAGATCAGTGCGGCACAGGCAGGAGCCGGTGAGATCAGGATGGGAGGAGCCGGAGCCGGAGCTGGCCCGACCGAAGCGCAGATAGTGGAGCCAGCGCTGCAGTCTATACGGTCGAGGCGGAAGAAGCGGTACCGGCCAGATCAGTGCGGCACAGGCAGGAGCCGGTGGGATCAGGATGGGAGGAGCCGGAGCCGGAGCTGGCCCGACCGAAGCGCAGATAGTGGAGCCAGCGCTGCAGTCTATACGGTCGAGGCGGAGGAAGCGGGGACCGGTCAGATCAGTGTGGGACGGGCAGGAGCCGGTGGGATCAAGATGTGGGAGCCGGAGCCAGCCTGGCTGAGACGGCAGATGACGGAGCCGGCTCGATCATGGAATCAGGAGCCGATGCATTCGATTCAACGTGAGCTGGTCGCGAGTCGGTTCTTCATTGGCGCGATCTTCAGAGCTAACCGCCTGGACAGTGCCGGCCATGCGGTCAAAGGACGGGTAGCGGCCCCGGCTGACCCCGTCCGTGGGCGGCTCCTGTTATAAGACGCAGACCGCGACATTAGACCGCCTGACCTCTGTGGTTTCGGCGGGCCGTAAGGTCCGCACCTGTCAGACCTGCTCCCGGCCGCTGTGGTCCGGCGGTCTTGCGATCCAGACCGCGACAAAAGCCCCGCGCCGGGCCTGCGGTTCGCAGCTGCGTAGCAGCGTCTTCATTCAGACCAGACTGACTACAGGCGTCGCAGCGTGACCTCGTCTCACGTGACCTGGGGTGACCGGCGGGTGGCAAGCCTCCTGGTGGGCGCGCTGGCTGCCGGGCCTGCTGCCAGCAGGTCGGCTGGACTCCAGCCGGTGCGCCGGCCCAGCGGAGGGTAGCGAACCCATGTGGATTCGGCGACCATTCAATTGCGTTACTCGCATTCGAGAGCGGGAAGTGATGGCGAAACAAGCGGTCTAAAAAAGCTGCAAGTACCGCCACATCGCTAGGGATATTGTGGTGATTCCACTGACTCTGATCCCACCAGCTCTTCGTGTGCACTTGGAGAGACGAGAGCACCTGCTTTTTTAACAGAAAACCCTTCATATTTTTGGATCCGTATGTCATGCAAGACTCCGGTACCCATACGTTGATCTTCGAAATAACAAACCCCTACCTTGACTGTCCGAAGAGTCGATGCGCCCTCGTCTTGATCGCCGGGATGGGTCGCCTCACGCCTGAGGGGTCATTCACCCCCACCCCACTCGGTAGGATCTGGCGATGTGATGTGGTCGCACACTGCCGCGGGCTGCCTTTTTTGTGTGGCCACCGCTGCGACCGATTGCCTGGGCTCTGCGGCTGCCCCTGGCGGGTCCGGCCGCTCACCCCGCTGCCGCTAATGAACCATTGTGGCCCGGCGCGTGCGTCCCGCAAGCCCAGCCCGACAGAATGTGGTCCACTCCAGCCTGCCAGTGGCCTCATCGACAGAATGTGGTCCACTCCAGCCTGCCAGTGGCCTCATCGACAGAATGTGGTCCACTCCAGCCTGCCGGTGGCCTCATCGACAGAATGTGGTCCACTCCAGCCTGCCGGTGGCCTCATCGACAGAATGTGGTCCACTCCAGCCTGCCGGTGGCCTCATCGACAGAATGTGGTCCACTCCAGCCAGCCGGTGGCCTCATCGGGCGGCGGCCAGCCGGAGCGCGTGCTCCACTCGGCATGCGGTGTGGTCTGTCCGGACTATCCTCGTAACTGACCTCCTCAAGCTGCCTAAGACTATCTATCGTTCGTCCAGCTGTGGTCCCGTGATTTGCCCGAGGTCAACAGATGTGTTTCTTACTCCTGCCCGAAGTACGTCGCCTGTCCCGTGCCCGAGCTGCTTAAAATTGCACAAGTGTGTCTCTCAGCCGAGCTGTCCGAATAGCACGACACCTGGCTGAATTCTGGAAGAAAGTCAGCCAGATCAAGCCAGGGAATGATTGCGTCTTACTAGCTACAGTATTCTGGGGTCTGTGCCCAGACTGGCGAAATAATTTGACGCTGAGATCGAAGGCTTGGTCAACAACAACAGCAACACTAGCCTGGTTTACAAAGGGAATCGAAAAAGTTGCCAGATGGGCACCAAAGCTAGCCAGCTGAAGGGTTTCTAATTTTTGTGCATCCGCGTTGCTGTCAACGTCGCGCCCTCGAGTCAAGCTGTGCAGCCTTTTATTATCACATTGAAGTACCTTTAGTAAAAACTTTACCTGCTTTCTGGGAAATCCATGCCGATTTTATATTCTCAGCTACAACTTAAGCAATACCACGACACACCACAACAATACCAACAGCAGCAAGGTAAAAGCCGGCGTCACCTTAAACCTGGTGTTTTTGCGGCTTAATCATCGTACACACGCAGCTTCCAGCACCCTCCTGGCAGCAGAAACTAAATTTTACCAATCAGCGAAGAGCTTTCAAAGATCAGGGTCAATAAAAATGGTCATATGGCAGCGAGGTTGTTCATCCCGGGACGGCTAGGCTACGCTATGAAATATGGTAGCTTGGCACGATTTCGTTCCCAGCTATCATATTATTTATACATAGAAATATAGTGCAAGCTGTTAGGGTTATTGCAGTCAGCTGCATAGCCTGGTTGTAAAGTAAAGAGCACAAACGCACTTTTAACACTTCCAATCTGGCAACCATGTATTTTCTAATGTAAACAGGGCTACTCGTTCCCTGGAATATCACGAAAATTATACCTTGTGTATCGGATTGGTCGAGCAGAATTCTTATTGTCTTGCAACCGCCATTGGTAATTGTTGACTCGTTCGGTAATACGCCATGTGCTCTACTTCGAAACAGGGAGAAGTATAATGAAACCTTTCCTTGCGTTCAAGTATTCTCTACGGTTTTCTGTCTCGTGAATGGCTATTCATGCCGTGGCAACCCCTCATGCACTCTCCGGCGTCCTTCCATCAAACCCACGGGCCAATGCCAGGCCTGTCAGTCATCCACGCACCGAACAATGAGCGCACATCGGTCCTGAGTGAAGCCGTCATCGGCGAGCCCGGCCGGTGCGGCTGCGCGCCGGGCCCCCGACCGCGCAGGCGCCGACAGACGTCGCCGGTGGCCGCTCTGCGGACTGCGGGGGCGCGGGCGGCGGCGCGCGGGTGGGCTGCCTGCTCTGACCGGCGCCGAGAGCACACCCCTCCGGCCAGCCGACGGCCCCGCCGACCCGGCTCCATACCGGCCGGTGAAAGGCGGGCACTCGGCGCAGTAATTAAAACCGTAAAGGCGTCCATCACGTCGCGTCGCCGGCTCATCGTTAAAAGCTGTCGTCGATGCCGGCTTTCCCTTTCTTTGTGACTGCCGGCCGGCCGGACGCGGCCGGACGAAGGCCGGCCTTGATCTCAAACGCGCGCGAACCGAGAATGCGTGGGCTGTCCCTGTCCTACCGCGCTGCAGGGGAGCGGCCTGTCCGGCGGCCCGCGCCGGCGCCGCGTGCTGGACTGTCACGGTACGTCCTTTGTCTCCAGCGCCGGGACGGGGACGGGCCTGGGCGGCGGCGGCGGCGCCGTTTCTCCCGGCGAAACGGTGCCGTCATCGCACGCGTGCTGAAGGCGCGTGTTGTGCGCCGGTGGTCGGGCAGACGCAGCGCTTTGGGACTGGCAAGAACTGGACGGGCTCTCGGGCCACGCTGGCCCTTGTGTGAGTGCGGAAAAAGCAGACGTGGCCTAATTGATTTCGTCTGTTCTCACGTCGGGCTGCGAGGAGCGAGAGGGCTGACGAGAAACAGAAACATCGCTAAGAAACGGGAACAAATGGGCTCTTAAAGGCGGACGCTTGGTGTGACAATGAGTGGAACGACTGCCACTTCCTGGGTCTCCCGGCAGCTGACACCCCCGGGAGAGCTCGGCCTTTTTGTGCCGCTTCTTGCAGACGCTAAGAGCCCTCGACAGCGTCAGGAATCAAGAGGAATGGCTTCCAAACGCAGCATAAACAGTGGCTGAACTGGCACAATTGATTCAGCGTTCGCCTGGCCTAGCCACCTAGCGCCTGATGGGTGGGTTGAGGCCGGCGCTTGGAGGCGGTCGTTGCCTCTTGCGTAGCGCGTGCCGCGTTTGCGCTCCATTCTCAGAAGGCGCGTGTCGAGCGCCGCCTCGGCGCGGCCCGGCCTGTGCCGAGCCGGGCGCGCCGGTCCTGGCCGCGCGTGGGCGCCTGCTAGCGTCGCCCTCGGCGGCGCGGTTGAGACGGAAACGGCGACCCGCGACGCGCCGCTACGCCCCGCTGAGAAATGTGTTTGTCCCGGGCTCAGGTGCAGTGTCCGGCCGGCCTGACCCCACGGCGCCGGTCGTTAACGCCGGCGTCGGTCGCGCGGAATAACAACGGCGCCTGCTTTCTACAAACATTTTACATATTTGTTCGCGCCGACCATGTAACGAGATCGCTCACTGATTCCGGTCGGCGGAGAGCGCCTGTGACCCAGAATGCAGCGCAAAAATACCCTGTTTGTTGTGGCAGTGCTCGGTAGTCCTTGGGTCAACAGAACGGTGCGACGCTAGCCTGTTTTCCAGGGGACTCGGCCACCCTGGAAAAATAGACGGCCTCTTCGCCGCCTGTTGTTTCGGATGTGGGAGGCACTGGCCCGAGGACAACCCCACTCTGGGGTCCGTTGACCGGACAGCGGCCCTGCTTGTCAGCAGAGGAGGGGCCGGTGGACGCCGCTGGAGAGGCGAGCCGGCACCGGTCTGGGCGGCGAACGCTCTCTACCCGTGCTTGGTGCCGGCGGTCGCCTGCCGCGCCGCCGCACCGACTCGGCCGGGGCGCCAGCTCGTGTCCCAGGGCCTCGGGCCCCGGCCCAAGACTGGGAGGTGGCGCCCCAGTCCCCAGGCCGTCAGCGTCTCCAGCCCCCACCACACGGGTCACGGGGTCCCCTGCCGTCCCTACCGCGCGGCCTGGCCCCGGTCGCCTGTTGTCGTCCCATGGGGGCCGCGCGCGGTACTGCCCGTGTCACCCCCACCTCGTCTTCCCCCTCCCCCTCGCCGGCACCACGGGGACTTGCATGCCGGTTTTTTAATCACCCGTGTCCCCGCTGGGAGCTGTCGCCAGCTTCCCAGCTCACTGCGAGACGCTTGCCGGTGGTCATGTGATCAGTTAGTCATGCTCGTGGCATGCGCCACAGGAAGCATCTGCCGCCCCCGCAACCCACAATCGCTCCCGTAGGCCAGGCATGGGCCTTTCTGGGCCTTCTTTCCGTGGCTCGAGCCGGGTAATCGCGACCACAGATCCTCCCTTTTACAAGAAACCATGCGGCGCCAGACACGGACCGCTCCTCACTTTTGCATGTGTCTGGTTTATGTCGCTCGCTGGCGAGTAGATCGTGCAACTGGTGTTGGGAAAACTCGTAAGGCTTGTATTCCGCAAAAGCTAGCCATTTATGAATGTCCTGACGGCGGGTTGCATCACGCCAAGCCTTAAAGGGCTGCTGTCTATTTAAGTCATCAGCTGTGACTATCCAGCCGTGCTCGTAAGGCGAAATGGGGAGCCCGACAAAGACAGAAGGAAGGAAAGACGGAAAGAAAACATTAACTGTCATCCCCACCCAGCCTCCTCCGTAATGAACGGGCGCTCGACCGACGAGCTTCCCTTCGCGGCCACTTCATCTTCCGTCACATAGGCGCTTCATCCCCCGTCACACAGGCGCAGACTCTTCATCCACCGTCGCACGGGCGCAGACGCGTCATCGTCCGTCGCACAGAAGCAGACGCGTTATATTCCACCGCACGAGCACGGACGCTTTTTTCCCGTCGGCGCGTCGTGCGAGGAGCCCCGGCGCAGCTTTTTACCCAGTGTTCGACTTACCACCGCCCCACAGCCAGCAGACCTCACGGCCGTTGCTCGGCTCCTCGCCGGCGGCCGCTGGTCGGCTGTCTTCGCCCCTGTCCGCGCGCCGGGGCCTGCGCCACCCGCCGCCTGAAAGCGCTGGTCACTCTCACCGGGAGGCAGCCGAGATCCGGCTCCGTACATGGTGCGCTGCGGCAGGCGGCGGCGCCGCCGACGCATACGCGATCAGCTGCCGCCAGCAGCGCGCTCCGGGCAGCCGCTTGACCGCCGCCTCCTCCGCCGCAGGGATACCTGTTCTACTGGCGCGAGAACCCGGAGCCGGCCATCGTCGACGAGCATACGGACGCGCTCTTCAGCAACGTGCAGGAGATCTTCCGGTGCAACAGGTGAGGCGCACCGCCAATGCCGCTGTTCGCTCGCAGCTGAGGTTGCGGACGCTGGCAGGCCAGAGGTGTCTCATTGGCTTCTCAACCGGTCGTCAGCGGCGAACGCCGCGGGCGCCGGCGCCGCCAATTGCCGCTCGCGGTCTTCTGTTCGGCGCGGATCGCCGACTGTTGTGCGGCCTCCGGTGGTGCCACCGGCAGCGAGAGCACGTCGGGTTGTGACCCGCCGTCCAGCTGCCACCATCCCGTTGAAAGGGAGGCGGCCCGCCGAGCGACCGGCCGCCGGCTGTCCTGGCTGGCCCGTCCGATCACCGGCCCGCTCCGGCATGCATAATGCAAGCGTGGCGGGCGGAGCCGACTGCTGCCCTGCCACTGCACGGAGCGGCGCCCGGCGCGGGCGGCCCCGGCGCTGCTGGCTCAGTGCCCGGAGCCACGAGAACAGCTGACGCGCCTCGCCTCGGA
Organism: Pollicipes pollicipes; assembly: GCF_011947565.3. Taxonomy (NCBI): domain Eukaryota; kingdom Metazoa; phylum Arthropoda; class Thecostraca; order Pollicipedomorpha; family Pollicipedidae; genus Pollicipes; species Pollicipes pollicipes. Next base: position 7,929,596 of record NW_023596136.1, on the reverse strand, counting down.
CCGGTTGGCGCTGGCGGGTACCGGTCGGGCCGCCACCGCCCGACGACTCGCCAGCATGTGATGTGTGGTGGTTGCGGTGTGAATGCGTGGGATCGGGCGTGTCTAGGAGTGGCCGCAGTTGGATTTATCGCGTGTGATCTCGTGCTATCAGTGGTGGGCAGCCACCTTGGCGCTGTCACGTTGGGTAATTTATGCCGGTGCAGTAACCGGCAGGTGCTCTTTCCGGGCAAGTGCTCGCCGTTCACCTCGGGCGTTTGGCGTCACGGCTAGTGTGAAAGTAATCCCCTCGTCGTGTCTGAAGTGTGTTGGCTCTTCTGTGTAGGGGATAGGGGGGGGGGGGGGGACGAACCGTGCACGCAATTTGCGCCGTATTCTAGTGTATACGGAACACCATTTTGGCATACACTGACGCTCTGGGGCTGGTGATTAATGATAGCGTGCCGGTTTATTGGTTGCCTGGGATGTACCTGTATGGATATGGTATCGCCCTTGACCCAATAAGCCGCTGTTGGTATCGTCCCTCGACACAATGAGCCACTGTTGGTATTTGCGACACATGAGACATTCCTTCACATGAGACATGAAAGCCAGACTCTTAGCTAATGGCAATGAAACGTCATCCGATGACTTTGGAATATCATGGTTGCTGGTTTTAGTCAAGGCACAATTGACATTCATCCATGACGTTTGCTGGCATTGACGTCACTGGACGTCTGTATCCTTTTGCTGCCAGTTACGACATCCTCCCGCCAACAGCTGGTGCATGTTGTATCTGCATATCATCTGTTCCAATACCGGCACCTTGCCGTGCTAGTATTGCAACCATTGCGGAAAATAACCCGCTGTGGCTCGTCTAATTCTTAAGAAGATCCGGTGTGCCCGGGGTTCTAACCACCACGGGATAAAAATGCGGGACCAAGGATGTGGCGATTACTAAGGTGATATCCTCATCAGGCGGAATCACCACGATCGTCAAAATGCGCATAAATTTCCATGCATATTGAGGCTGATGTAGGTCACTGCACGCATGTCGGAGCACGCTACGCTCGGCCCTTGCGCCTCTTTCGCGTTGCAGGTGCTGGTGTCAAAAGTACCGTCCAGCCATTGAATAATTCATTGGACTCAATCCCACTTGCCATATCTGTGGAAGCGTCGGGCGTATGTGGTCCACTTAGATTGCTCTTTTGCGGCCTCTCTTGGCCAAGTCTCGTTCGTAGGAATCATCTATGTCGGAATATCCTCGCTGGCACTGAACAGATCGCGTCGACGCCAGTGATCTTCTACACAGACGGGCTCTCGACGAAGGCTCCCGCTGATAGACGTGTCACGGTGGGAGCGGGAGCTTTGCATTCGGTGCCTACCGCTGGAGTGGCCTGTCCCTGCCGAGAGCGGTCATCAGTAGATAGCCGGCGAGTGTTTCCGTGTCTGTGATGAGCAACACCGCGCCGTGCCATTGGCGGCACCTCTGGACTACAACTCGCGTTGAGTCACGACTGCAGTCACGACTGGAGTCACGACCGGCGTCTAGTTTGGAGCCGCCCGACTGGTAGCCTCATTAGCCGACGGGCGTCAGAGCCCGGTGATTCGCCGCTCCGGTGGAGGCACTCGGGCTCCGCGCGTCCCCGACGGCTGCTCAACTGGGCCAGCCGCTCCGCCGGGGGCACCTTTTTGTCGGCGCCTCGGCGGCCCGCTCCGAAGACACGCGAGTCGCGCGCTGTAACAGGCCGCCCTCTCCAGCGCACAGTCCACGGAGGTGTGCCGAGTCGGGCGCGCTGCGATTGGATGTGGATCCACGGCTGAGTTCTGGACTCGATTCGGCTCCACTCGCTGTGCAGCTCTGATTAATTCAGCGACAAGTACCAGCCATTTATCTTCCTGGCTTAGCTTTTCAAGCATTTCACTGGAACCTATCAACTAATTTGAGTGCAAAAAACTGTGTGACTGAGATTGCAGCAGATGTATGAGCTGTCTCGGTGGCTGCAGACATGCCCCATCAACCGCTACAATCATCATTATTGTCATGAGCGGCGAATGTGACCTCCCGCTCCTCCATCCGGCGGCATGTCTGTTCACGAGGCTGGCTGTCGATGTAAGCGCAGAGCCGTAGCCGGGAGACCAAAGTCAAAGCCGCCGGCTGCCAGCGGTACAGCGCCATCAAATACCGTTTGGCCGAAGTGAGTGGCCATGAGCGCCAGCGAAGCATCGCGCCGCGACGCAGGCCCCAATGCCGGCGAGCGCGGCTCCGAGGGCACGTTCGGGCGACGGTCGAGGTTGCACGGTCTCTCAGGCCGCGCGGCCTTGCCGTTCCCTGCCCATGTCCAAATGACCATGTTCATGGTGAGCTGCCATCGATTAGAGCGCGGGTCGGGCAGCGGCCGCATCAGCTGGGCGCGTCGGCTGGACGAGTCAGCCCTCGGCGCGCCGTGCCTGACGAGCGGTCCAGTTACGCTCGGCTATTACCGTGTGGAACTAGGCCCGGGGCGCGGCCGAGTGATGATGGACGTGGCAGGGCGGACGCTCCTGTGCGAGGCGGTCAGGCACGGTCGTGCGCTGACCTGGCGCGGGGCGGCGAGGCACGACCATGCGCTGACCTGGCGCGGGGCGGCGAGGCACGGCCGTGCGCTGAGCTGGTGCGGGGCGGCGAGGCACGGCCGTGCGCTGACCTGGTGCGGGGCGGCGAGGCACGGCCGTGCGCTGACCTGGTGCGGGGCGGCGAGGTGCGACCGTGCGCTGACCCGGTGTGATGCGCTCGCAACAGCATGCAGACAGGGGGCCGTCCTGTCCGCTGCATGTGCCGATAGAATGGAGTGCGTCTGTGAAAGGGCGTGAGGGCGAATGCGCACGCGTGGAGGGTGCAGTTGCCGTGCCGGCGGTGTTTGCGCGTGGGCGCGCCACCGCGAGCGGCGGGGCCTGAGCCGCAGCTTCCGGCCAGGACGTGTCGACGCGCCACCGCGCTCCGATCCATCTTCCCTGTTTGTGGGCATTCACTTCTCGCCGCACCCGCGCACAAGCGGTATATTGGCGAAACGTGGAAGCCCTGCATCTCGGTGGTTCGGACCTGCTAGTCAACAATGCCGGTCTATTGTTCAGTCGATTGTTTGGTGCCTGTGCCGCCTGTTTTCGACGTGGCTTGTCGCATTGCCCCTGAGCGAGGCGGACACGTTCTGTATGGAACCGTCAGACGGCTAAATGAATTGATGTGTTTGTCTGGCAGCGTGTTCCTATCGGCCTTGGAGCTGTGCGAGCTGGACCCGTCCAAAGTCGCTCAGAGCTTCGTCAGCCACGGCGGTCGCTTTGCGGTCTACATCGACTACTGCACCAAGTACCCCAGGTAAGACGGCACAGAAGCCGTGCCCCTTTGCGGTCTACATCGACCACTGCACCAAGTACCCCAGGTAAGACGGCGCAGAAGCCGTGCCCACAGTCTTCCCGCAGGGGTGTTGCGTCAAAGGCATGCGCTGATTCACCAGCTAGTTTCGTTAACCAGGCTAGATAGCGAATTACCTGTTGGGAGTAATCGAACATCGTGTCAGGAATCGGTGTGTCAGGAAAATTATGCTGCACAAAACTACACGTGCGCCCGAAACCTGGGGCCAAAAGATGGCATGACCAGGGGCTACGGTAAACAATCGCACTAAAGGGGGTTCTCAGATTGGGTGGCCGATGGGACGGAGTGTCTTCTGCAGCAAGTTCACACGCATATCACATGAGGTCACATTGGGATCTGGCACGAGCCTGATCTTACACCCAAATTTACACATCCGCGCGGACTATGACGAGCCGAACGCACTGCAAGCGAGTCGCACCGTTCTGAGGTGCGTGCCAGCGCCAGGAGAGGGACGCGGCTGGGTAGGGGCGCAGCTGCGAACGAGCCCTCCAGAGGCCCTCCATGGCCGGCCTTTCCAGAGACCCTCCAGAGGCCCGCCCCTTCAGAGGCCCTTCCCTCCAGACCCCCCCCCCCCCCCCATAGGCCGGCTGGTGCTTATGTGGCGGCGGCCACTGTCGGCCACTGCCGGCCACTGTCGGCCACTGTCGGCCACTGACGGTCACTGTCGGCCACTGTCGGCCACTGACGGCCACTGACGGTCACTGACGGTCACTGACGGTCACTGTCGGCCGCTGACGGTCACTGGCGGTCACTGTCGGCCGCTGATGCAGACCTGACAGCCTGACGGCCGGGTCCCGTAACGCTGCGGTCCGTCGACCTGACAGGTTCGGGCGGATGACGACTCACCGCCGCCGCCGTGTCCGACAGCAATTGGCAGCTGCGCCAGACTCCCAGCGGCCGATTTCATGTGTCACTCCTGTTAATACCCAATTATGGAGTGGGTTCGCGATCAGCTCAAGCTGGGCTAGGTATCCTGAACGAATGAGTTCGAGGCTGCACTGGCTGGCCTTCCTAAGGTGGTAGTGGAGAATGGGACGAATTTTGTTTTTGTGGGCACCCGAAATCAGCCGACTCACCCTTTTTTCGCGTGCTGGTCGACGATTGGTGCCCTGACGAGGCGAGTACCGCCGCGGGGCGCCGAGCACCGCGGCAAAAAAGGAAAAACGCAATGAATAATCCAAATGTGCATTGATCATCGCTCCTTTGTTGATCACCTCCAAAGGTCGCGATCCGCTCAATCATGCCAGTTAAGACGTCGAGTGATTCTCGAACTCTCTCGCTGGTCACCCAACGCTCGTATTCTGATAAGCCGCATCGCGATCGAGTCGAAAACCCACGCAATAGGTGGCCGGGGCGTGTGTGGGCTGGCTATGACCGTCGCATTTCCTGTTTGGTGGGGGCCGGCGCCCCGGCGGCGGGCCGAGCACACGTGATCGGCACTTTGACGTGTTTATGCGTCCGGTGCGCGGGCGTTTTTGCGCTGCTCGTGCTGGCGAAGCAACCGTGCCGGGCCGGGCCAGGCCATGGTAGAGATGGAAGAGCAGCCGTGAACGTGGCGGGGTCGCTCAGCGCTGCCTTCGGACAGTGGGACCGCGGCGCACCGCGGCTGTCAAAGGCTAATATGGCAGCCGTCCGCCCACGATCCTGCCCTGCCCAAGGCTGAGCCGACGTCGTGTGGGGCGTTTGCTCAGTGCAAGGTTTGGTTTATGGCTGGTCAGTGGCCTTGCTGCTGCTCGTCTTGAGGCGATATGCATCAGACCGTTACCCTATCGTCGGTATGTTTATGAATTTATCCGGCGATCAGCAGGGACATGTTCGAAGTCATCTGCCTCATGCAGCTAGAGTCGCGAGGTGTCTCACTGCTTTCATAGTTTGAACTCACTGCAGTGATCTCCTCCGGGTATGGGTGAGAGATCGCACTCCATGTTGCCGGAAAAAAACGCTCTAACTTTGCCTGAACACTTAAAGCTTTATCGTCCCCTTCGTCGTCGTCGACGGGGTATCGAGCGCTTCAGTGACGCTCACGTTCTGTATCGGCGTCGCCGTGGCAGCCCCCGGCCGCTGGCAGCCGGTTTCCAGGGCCTGGTTACGGTCGACGGGGCGCGGCGCTGGAAAGTGGCCCGCGACTGCCGAGCCGGGCGCCGCCGGTCGCGACGCATCGCCCCCAGACCGGCGCCGGCGGCGGCCTCCTCGCCGGCTCCACCGCCGGCCCGCGTGGAAATTGATAGCGACCGCGCCGCCGCCGCAGCCGCGCCACTTGCTCACGGCGGTTTTACCGTCTGGTGGCCGGGCGCCCGGCAATTGCTACTGTCCGCGCCGCGAGAGACGGAAAATTGTGACGGAGCCGCCGCCGTGGGAGGCCGGTCGGTGTTTCCGCCACCCGCCGCCAGGGTTGAGCCGGTGCGCGCATTGAGGGCGTTTGTTTGATTATGAACCTGGGGAACTGGGGCGGCGATTGGACGGGCCGCCATGCTGTCAGTACACCGGCACAAGTCACTCCGCATTACGCGTGATTTGCGATCTGGAGCACTTCAGATTTAGAATTGGCTCGTTTTTGCTGTTTGGGCCCCGCTTCGGGACACGCCTCGCTCGGCGACGGTCGCCGCGCGCGAGGAGCGTCGCCAGGTGCTGCGGCAGGCTGGCACGTTGCCACAGCCGAGCGAGCGGCCGCCCCCGCCCGGTCGGCGGCGCCCGGTGAGTCAGCCCAGCCCGGAAATGTCGGCTCACGTCGCGCCGTCGGGCGCCGGGCCCGGCGCTGACGCGTCCACCGCCGCCACGCGCTCTCTGTTTATCGGTGACCGGACGTCGACGGGTGTCACTCGGTCAGCCGAGGTACGGCGGCGCCGGCGCCGGCGCCGGCCGCTGCCAGACCGGCCGGCAGATGGCGTGAGGGTGACGAACGGTGCCGCCAGCCAAGGTCGACGGCGCCCGGCGTTGCACACATGGCGGCGCCGGGTCGGCCGTGCACGCGCACGGAATCAGCCGTTCCAGCTGGGCGGGCCGGTGGCCCACGAAGGCGCCTCGTGGCGCAGCCGGCCTGGCCGACGATCATCAGCCATCATGAGCCTCGCGACGATGACGAGCGCACCCGCGCCCCGCCGTCGCCGAGCGAGCCGTCTCGCGCCGCCAGCCGGCCAGGTTTCTCCGCGGCCGAGCGACGGCCCACCGAGTCTGTCGAGAGACGTTCAGGGGTGCAAGCCCGATGTGTCGGCTGCGCCGTGCTGCACAAAGGCGGGTGGGCGCTGCCGGCCGTCTGCGGTGAGGGACGCGTGGCTCAGGCCCGGTCACGTGCCTGCCCTGAATGGGCGCACTGTTCTGCTCTCGGCAGGTGCTGAGCTCGGGAGAGCTCGCTCGGTGGGTTTCTGAGGACTACCGTCGCCAGCTGACGCGTATTCGAGAGGGAAGTTCTGTCTTGGAATGTGACATGAAGCCTGCTGGTCCCAGGGTTCGTTTGAGGCGTGTATTTTGGGGGCTGAGAAGTCAGTCGACCATTCGCCCACTTCACGATCTGCCCGCCAGTTGGTTCATTTGACTAGGTCACGTGCCGACCCAGCCCCGCCCGGGTGAGGTTGTGAGCACTTTCTCGGCGTGACCTCGGTTTAATTGCCAGCGACGGGTCGATTATTATTGATGAGCTATTGATGGGTGCCGTTTAGATAGCGCGGTAGTTTGGATTGACCAAGGAGCTAAAGTTCAGGACGTGACATGCGCGGCGTGCGCTCTGGGCGGTGCTTTAAACCAAGCGCTGACACTCCCTCAGCGGGTGTCGATTCTTGAAAACTTTTGGGTGGGGGCCAACCCAACAGTCGATTCGGCCGCCAGGCGTAGGCGAAAACAAATGCTCGATTCATTGGTTAGCCTCCACTCACCCCAAAACAAATGCTCGATTCACTGGTTAGCCACCACTCACCTCAAAACAAATGCTTGATTCACTGGTTAGCCTCCACTCACCCCAAAACAAATGCTCGATGCATTGGTTAGCCTCCACTTCCCCCAAAACAAATGCTCGATTCACTGGTTAGCCTCCACTCACCCCAAAACAAATGCTCGATACATTGGTTAGCCTCCACTCACCTCAAAACAAATGCTCCATTCACTGGTTAGCTTCCTCACCCAAAACAAATGTTCGATTCACTGGCTAGCCTCCACTCACACCAAAAAACTAACCGAACTCTGGTCACTTAGTTTTCGTTTTAATTATTTTCGTTTTATAGAGTAGATTGAATTCTTATGAACTAAAAACAGAAATGATAGCGAATCGGACGCACTCCACATTTTGATGACAAAATGCTCATTTTTCCGAAAAACACACACGTTTACACCTCTTAGTCGCGTTGTGGGAGGTCACTACTATTGCACCACCCCCTTCAGTCTCCTGAAGCGGTCAATGGACAGAGTAAGATTACAGGACCACACACCACAATCACAAAATTCTTCTGATTTTGGCTCATGTATCTTCCACTCAAGTAGCACATTCCAATCCCGATAAAAGAAAATAGCGCTTCTCCTCCTGCCTTGAGGGAGGGATGACCATCGTGCTCTCGCAAACTTACGAAGCAGCCTTGCTTGAGCCGTCGTGAGCGTTGATGCAGCATTACAGAAGCGACGGCGGCGGCGGCGGCTCAACAGTAACATTCAGCCCTGGCTTCTACTGAAGGCACACGTGTTTGGGAGATGACGCGATAGGCCCGCAGCACATGCTCCGCTGATCGGCCCATAGCCCGGGACACATTTTATCCACTGTCGTTATCTCCGCGCCGTTTTTGCCGGCTTCAGCTGCTTCACGAGATGTGCTACATTTCGAACATTATGTTTTTTCTGACCGCTGACGGATCTAAGAACTGGTTTTACTCTCTGGTGACGACGGCAGCGACTCAAGTTTTGGAACTGCGCTGTTCTGTGTGTCCATCTCTTTCACTGAGCCCTGTTTCAAGATGGCATCCTGGCTGATCTGGCCTGTATCGGTGGTGACCCGGCGCTCTGTTTCAAGATGACGTCACGGCTGATCTGGTCTGCATCGCGGTGACCCGGCGCTCTGTTTCAAGATGACGTCACGGCTGATCTGGTCTGCATCGGCGCTGACCCGGCGCTCTGTTTCAGGACGGTGTCAGTGCTGACAGAGCTGATGAGACGGGAGACCACGGCGCGGCTGTTCCGGGAGCGACAGGCAGCTCTGGGCCACGCCCTGCCGCTCGGCTCCTACCTGCTGAAGCCCGTCCAGAGGATACTCAAGTACCACCTACTGCTCCAGGTACGGCGGTCCGACAGCGATCAGGCAGCCCGCAGTGGCCGTATGGACACCTGGCGGTCGAGCTGATCCCCATGTTGACAGCACGCGGGTTCTGCTGGACGACTGGCCGCCCCGGTCTGATTTGTGGGGTCTGGTTACACACCCGGCCGTGTTCGTTTGTTTGATTGCTGGTCGAACCGTCACGTGCGGCTGCAAACGTATTGATCAGAGCTGCAATGCCATCTGCCAGAGCTGGTTACATTGGACGCTCGTGCCCGAAGTGCTTGGTTTGTTGATCCGGCACTGTTTCACAGTATCCCTCGTGACGGGGCGTGCCAAACGTCAATTCCCTTTGAACGTGGCCACTGCGCTGAACCTTTTCGCTGAACCAGCCTTGGCATATCAGCTGGCCGACAAGTTGATGATTAATTCCTCGTAACTGTCCAACGCCGCCAAGTGATGCGGAGCACTGTTCAGCGTCAATACAGCACACGTGACGCCCTCTCTTCAACTGGACACCGCACTTAACCCAATCAGTCGGCAGTGACCCCTTCGCCCGGCCTGACCGGCCGAGGTCACGGCGGGACGGCGTTCACCTTGACCCCGTCCAGCTCATCGCGCGGCGTGTATTGAGTCTACCATTATGATGGCGCAAGCGAGCGCGCGGCTGTCTGCTGGCGGCGGCTAGTCTGGGTCGCTGCCACTGTCGCAACGCGCCGCGCCACCGCGCGGCGATTAATGGCGCGGCGGTCCCACGGCGTCCGAGCGGAGCGCGCCGTGCGCTGCGCCGTACTCGCACCTCGGCTGCGGCATGCGGCGCTTCGACAGCCTTTCACACTGCGCCGGCGAGCGATGAATTGGTGGCGACAATGGCGGACGCGGCGCCGCGCGGTGAGCGGCGTGGTACGCTGACGGCTCCATTACGGCCTCAAGCTCGTCTGTGGCCGAATGACCGCTCCACGGTGAAAACCGGGCCGGTTTCAGACGGTGGGAGCCGCCTTCCGGTCAGCGTGATGGACGAGTCCAGCGCTCGGGCGACGTTTGCCGCGGTACAAGAAAGGACAATTTCAACAGCATCGGTTTCTTGCGTGGCGCGTATGAGCAAAGGATGGATTAATTTGCTATCCCTATCAATATCAACAGTCTTATTAGTGGTCAGAGCTTCATTTCGTTAAACGGCACGGATACTTAGAATGATGGGCTCATTTGGCATGAGCACCTAATGTAAATAACGGAGTGCTGTTCCTGCTTCAAACGGTGACCAACAGCCTTTTATCCAGGTGGCTCCGTAAACCAGTGTGATACATGACTGTTCGGCTTGCCGTTCCTAAAGCAGTCTTCAAATCAAAGCAGCAAGTGTTTTAGTCACGAAAAACACGACCGAAATTTTGCCTTTGTGCTTCGTACTCGAATCCAACGGACGCGAGCGGCTCCAAACTTGTAACAGAGTCGCTAGATGTTGAAGAGTATGGCGCGAAATGGATACATTCTCCGTTGGTCTGTGGGAGCCTCAGCTGACGAGGCTGTCGATCTCGCAATGCGAGCCCGCCCACCCGGTGGCTTGGGGTAAGCCACGCCTGTTTGTTACTCAATGATACCAGTGGGAGGTTGCTTCATTACTGCGCGATTCAAAACTCTTGAAACGTCTGAATGATCTGATTCGTCGGGATCGAGAGCCCGGGCGAACACGGGTGGAGGCCTGCGAACACGGGTGGAAGCCTGCGAACACAGCTGGAAGCCCACGAATACGGGTGGACGCCTGCGAACACGGGTGGACGCCTGCGAATACGGGTGGAAGCCTGCGAACACGAGTGGACGCCTGCGAACACGGGTGGATGAAAGCCAGCGAACACGGGTGGATGAAAGCCAGCGAACACTGCCCAAATAGCTGCCACCAGGCTGGTTTGGTACCGGCGGGCTCTGCGTCACACGGAGGCAATTGCGGTCGTCATTTCTGCTACCTCCTGCTCCATGGTTTTGACGTTCGTCAGTAGATCCGCTGGCCGCACATGTGTAGCTAGCTCTCGACCCGATGTTAACTGTGCTTCTGGCAAAACCGCTCCTCTGTGCCGATTACACAGGTGCTGTCGATTGAATCGGGTTCGCTGGTGGTCGTGACGTGGACACGAACATCCTCACATAACTGTTTCTGCACTGTCCCGGTCCTGGGGCTCATGCTGACCCGGACGCTTCGTTGGCGCGCTGGCTGTGTGACACACACAGGCCACACGTCCCGAAGCCCTCGTCTCTTCGCTGACGGGCGTCACTCCCGCCCGACAGAACATGAAGTCACACACGGACAGCCAGACGGAGGGCTACACGGCCGTCTGCGCAGCCCTTCAAACCATGACCGCTCTAGCCGCCCACATCAACGACATGAAGCGCCGGCACGAGCATGCTGTTCGCGTCCAGGAGATCCAGAGCCTGCTGTACGGCTGGGAGGTGAGTCTAGTGGCGAGCCTGCTATACGGCTGGGAGATAGGTGTGGTGACGAACCCGGTGCCTGATGTGGTCCTTGCTCTCTCCCATAATATTGATCAAGCTCATGCAGTGCACAGAAAGTACGCACATGACAGTTGAGTGGGCACACCTGAGTGTCCGTGCCGTGACAAACGCTGCCAGCGTAGCCCCGCCGCCTGCGGACAGTCCGACCGCGTTTGACCCGGGCAGTGACTCCCGTCACACACTTGTCGGCGAGCGGCCGACGCGTCGACACGGCTGCGCGCCCTCCAACGGGTCGACAACCTCCCGTCGTTAAAAAACGGCGACAGCTGCCGCCCGCGGGGCGGGCGGCCCGGGCCGCCGCCGGCCTCCGGCCCCCGGCCCCCTGAACCCCGCCCGCCCGCCGCCCGTCGTACGAGGGGGAGAGAGGAGAGGGGAGGAGTATCGACAAAGATGGGATTGCCCCTGGCCTCAGCTGCGTGTCGGTCTGCCTCTGTGTGCTCAGCCTACACTGGGATTGCCCCTGGTCCCAGCTGCGTGCCGGTCTGCCTCTGTGTGCTCAGCCCGCCCTGGGATTGCCTCTGGTCTCAGCTGCGTGCCGGTCTGCCTCTGTGTGCTCAGCCCGCCCTGGGATTGCCCCTGGTCTCAGCTGCGTGCCGGTCCGCCTCTGTGTGCTCAGCCGGCCCCGGGATTGCTCCTGGTTTCAGCTGCGTGTCAGTCCGCCTCTGTGTGCTCAGCCGGCCCCGGGATTGCTCCTGGTTTCAGCTGCGTGTCAGTCTGCCTCTGTGTGCTCAGCCGGCCCTCATGTGTGACCAGTTTTGCGGTCGGCCACGTGTCGTCGGGAGTTCAGTCCATGTGTTCAGACGCACTGCGGCCCCTCGACGGCGCGTTATGGTGGCGGGCTCGGCGCCGTGACCATGCTGTGGGCCGGGTGGTGACGGCTTAACCGTTCAGTGGCGACGGGCCGGCCTGTTGTGACCACCGCGCTGTCATCAGGGCCAAGACCTGACGACCTACGGCGAGCTGGTGGCCGAGGGCGCCTTCAGGATGCACCGCGCCAAGGCCTCCCGCCACGTCTTCCTCTTCGACAGCATGGTACTCATCACCAAGCGCAGGGAGGACGCCACGCTCGCTTACAAGGCCCACATCATGGTGAGTGACTATGTTGAAGCGCGCGGGGCTGTGCAGGCAGATTAACTGGTGCAGTGGACGGCTCACTCCGCAGCATTTCCTCTCTGTGGATTGGTATCAGTGGCCCGCAAGTGCATGTCATGCTTTGTTCTCATCCTCATGTCATACTCTATAATGCATACTCTAGAATAGCCACATCATTTTACGTCGACAGAGTTTCCGTCACTCTGCCTACTGAAGTCTGCGACACCTCGTCCCGTTATTTATCAAAGGTTTTGGTGGCTGGCTGGTCACTGTTGTCACCTGCCTTTTCCGTCCCCAGTGCTCCAACCTGATGCTGATCGAGAGCATTCCCGGCGACCCGTACAGCTTCCACGTGGTGCCCTTCGACAATCCGCGGCTGCAGTACACGCTCCAGGTAGTGTCGGGCCTCCAAACGAGCCGGCCGTTCGCGTCCTGCCGCCGGGCACGCCTCAGCTGTCCAACGCTGGTCGAAATGACCTGGCTGCGAAGTACACGAGACCATTATGTCACTTCAGTCGATCGCTGCAGCTGCTTTACACGAACTGTGCACCTGCATGACACATTTGACCTATACGGTTTGTTGTAGCGAGCCTTTGGGCCCGATGTTTTGGCGGGCGCCATCTATGCTCACGGTGTGCCGATGCTAACACCACCTATCGTGCAGGCCCGCAGTCTGGAGCAGAAGCGTGACTGGGCTCTGCAGCTGAAGCGGGCCATCCTGGAGAGCTTCAATGCCGTGATCCCTTTCCACGCCCGAGAGCTGGTCATGCAGTTGGGACAGGACAGAGCGGCCGGTGAGTGCTTCGGCAAGATCCCATCCCATTGCGTGCTGACGGCTGATACACTGGCGACTGGTGTATGCTACTGTGAAAATGCTCGTTGGTATAGTCGAAGGTCTGCACATGCGTTGGTAATGTTGGTGTCTTTTGTCCATTATTACACGCCTGACATGTGGATGATGGAGTTCTTTTCATTTTTTGTTTATATTCTGCTACATTTGCTCCCCGTCCAGCATGTTTTACAATGCGGCGTTGAGCCTTTAAACCAGGTCGCTGCACGCCCCGCACAGAGCGATTGTTTCACTTCACGAACAAGCATTCTCAACCGGGCACAGACGGCAGCAAAATAACTGTGCCCTCCCCACAGGAGAGCACGTGCGCCGCAACAGCAACAAGCGCCAGCACTCGGCGCCCGAGTACTTGGAGCGGCGGCGCGCCTACAAGCGAGCCACCTCCTTCAACCAGAAGCTGCGCCTGCGCAGCCAGGACCGGGTGCGCAAGGGCTC